>NC_044507.1:10714543-10779543 GCF_902362185.1 Chanos chanos
CCAGACACTGCAGTAAGAACCTAAAAGCAAACCAGCAGGGTGGACTTTTGGTCAGAGACGTTAAGAACTGGCTCATAGCTTGCAAGCAAACCTGCTTAACAAATTATAAATAACAAATAATGTTTACCAAAACTGTTTCCACCAAAGCACATTAAATGAGACTGATAATGTTGTAATATGGTTTCAGTATGGCAGTAATGTGGCAATAAAGCCATATTTTGGAAAAATCTAGAAAAGCAGTAGAGGGAGAAATTATTTCAGATTTGTCTGAATGTCATTAGGCTGCAGTAATAATGTATGTCCAGCAGAGGGCTCTGTCTGACTATAATTTGGTTTCATAACAGTGTACAGGGGATTCCTCTCTGAATGTTGCAAAAAAAATGCTCAGGCTCTACTAGTTTTCACATCATTTCCACTGACTTAATAACATCAGTCAGGTTTTAACACGCACATAAATGAGAGATGACACATGCATAAAAAAAAAAACACAGTCAAAAACAAACGGGGCAATATGAACATGGCATATGCCACAGACCTGCCATGGAAATATTTCAAGGACAAATGAAGGATATTTTTATCAGTCTGTATCATAGAACAAAAAAACCCACCAAACCCCTAACTTAATCTGAAAACACTTGACAAGAGCCTAAATACACAAATCACTGAAAATCTCACCTTAGTGAGAAACATTATAGATCTGACCTATGCCATTAAGAGCCAATGTCTTTAGTCCTGGCTACTGTCCCAGTCTTCAACAAGCTGAAATTTTTATTTGCATAAAGATTTCAACATGAACTTCACACTGTTATTCATATCTTGCACATACAGCACGTTTTATAGGATCATAAAAAAGAATGCTTGGCCTTATTCTTTCCATGAGATTGGCTTCAGTTTTTCACGAGCAGGTGTGTCTGAGATTCCCCGAGTAGAGTAAGATATTAGGTGTGTGTTTGTGTATGTATGCGCGTACTTGTGCGTGTTTTCTTGGGACTGGCTCATATCAATATATTATCCTGAGAACATTTTTCTAAAACACTGTGGGCAGCTGATGAAGAAATGTTCAACATCATTTGTTACACTCTGATGCATCAGTCGTATCTGGAGCTGAAAATCTGTTTTCTGAAGAGCTCAAAGAACATGCCCTGAAAAAAGACTGAATTTTGGACAAAGTTGTTTCACTTATATTAAGTTCTGCTGAAAGAGTGGGCCAATTATACAGAGAAAAGGACTGATTGAAGATGAGACAGTTAGCATTCGTTGGTTACAAAGGCAGGACACCCTGTGACATTCCAAGTCCAAAACGCATATTCTTGCATAGTATTACATTCCTTAATAATCCAGAAAAATGTCCTGAACGTGTTTATAAGTGACCAACAGGACAGGACTGTGAGATTTGGCTGTCAGATATCAGGCACGTTTAGACACGTAACAGCCAAATCCTGTCTGAGCTGAGGTTGTGCCTCTTTACCAGGTGACCCAGTCTACTATGTCAGGACTGTGGCCTTGACACAGACTGGGTCAAGAGGACGGTGGCCAGCCAGCCTGTCTGTCTGTCTGACAGCCAGTCCAGCATGTCTGATCCGCAAGAGCAGAACCAGACGACTCACTCGCGTCAATGATGACTCAAATCAGCGGCATTTCTGGAACTTTCCATTGCTTTTTCTTTTTTAAATCAGACTATAAAAAAACTCTGCTGCCTGTTTTATTATACAAAGTTTTCACCTTTCACATTACCAAGGTTTCTCAGAAAAACACAAGCCCTTGTCTTTTTTCAGTCTTATTACAAACGCTTTTGTGCTTCAAAGAGTAATTAGATGACACAGGCCAATAAAGATGTTTACAATCTGAGTCACTTCCCTCATGTGACTGACCTCACGTTAAGAATACTTCTCCTGAAATTTAATTAAAAATAAGTAACTAAATAAATAACAAACAAAGCATAAAAACTTTCCTATGGGGGTAGACCAGCCCTGTTGGAAAGTCAAACTGATCCCGGGGGAATCGTCTATACTCTTACTCTGTGTCTTCCCATCCGCAGAGGCCCCGGTGTGGGCGGCACAAGTCTGCACTGTAACTGTGGCTACCATAAGAGGAGCGGCTGCTCAGGCCTCTTTGAGGGGAGAGGGAGGAAAAGTAGGTCAGCGCTGAGAGCGGAATGCTGTAACAGTCTCTCCTGACACACTAACCTATTTCCCTCTGTCCTACAATGGGACAGAGAGACGTGGGCATTACATCGTCACTCTACGACCAGAGACAGTCGCCGGGCCCTCCGCAAAAGGTTCTTATAATGCAAATATGCTCGCGGTATGGTAAACTAACGGCTATTCTTGACCTCATGCGCTTAACTCACACGCAAACACACACACACACACACACATACACACACACACATACACACACACAAGATTTCAAGACTGAGCAGCTCTTTCAGGGTGAAAAAGCTGAGCTGTACAAGATAGAATAGATGAGTAATGAAAGTATGTCAAACCACTTGTTCCGTTCTGATAACTATATCTATCACATAGAGGCATCTGAAGGAGCAGGTTGACTAACAGTTTAATCCTTCTGAATTAAGAGTCTACAAAACTGGTCAACTCAAAATCAGTGAGGTCGATTAGAACAGTTATTGACCAATGTACAACAACTGTAAAAAAAGCAGAAAAAAAAAGAACAAAAAAAAAAACCCTACGCTCTCTTGCCTTGACACATGTGAAGCACATGTAACTAGATATGTTACGTAAGTCATGGTATATGAGCACGATTTGCAATTCACATACCCACGTAGTTTCTGACATGGTTCTCTCAATTGACAGTTGTCTGCTTTAATCTTAAATGTGAAAAGAAGCGGGTTAGTTTCCTTTAACAGAATTTTTCCCACCTTTGAGAGTTGGAGGAAGTACACTGTGTTTTACTGCAGGACGCCATTATTCCAACTTCTGCATTCCATCAAACAGTTGTAATTTGTAGAAATTATTCTTAGACTTTTCTATTTATATGCAATAGCCATAACTGGTCACAACAGAAACATCTCATACATTAAAACAGAGTACTCACTTTCTATCTCTTTTATACAATAATCACTCTAATTCTCAAAGTGCCAAAATTATTCTGGTACACAGCACAATATTTCTCATTCAGAACCTAAAAGCTCTTAAATTTGCCATTCTAAATAAGAGTACAACCCCCCCCCCCCTTACTTTAATATTTTGAGTGTCTGAATATTGTGGGCCAAATTTCCAGTGTAAATGATGTTTTTGGTTCCAACACACTTTCAATGTTAATATCTATTCTTTATCTTCAAACAACGTCTGAATGCGGTATCTTTTAGGATTCAGACTTTACAGTGCATTCTTGACTACACTGGCACAGTCATACATCAGTGAAACAGTCAGGCCTATGCCTCAATGAGATACTCCCTCACATGTAACCTTTGTCTTTTGTTATGCATTTTATTCTAGACTTCTTATGGTCACAAATACACCTGGATATGAAATTATCCCAGACCACGAACTAACTTTGGGGAACCATTACCTTTAGGACCTGAAACAGATATAGTGTTGTAGCTTTTGAAGAGTGTGCGTCTTCATTCTATAGATGAAATCTACCGGAAGAATGGACCATCTCTCAAACACTTTGTGTATTTTAGTCAACAGACCTATATATTGAGCAGTAACCAAAAAAAGTGACCAGAGGACTTTTGGGAGTTCATTAGTTCAAGGGCAGAAATATGTGGTTCCTAAAAGTGGGCTATCATCCACAAAAAGACCAATTACATGTTCTTTGCCTCTAACATGTGCATCATTATACTGATAGCTGCTTGAGCTTAGGGCTAAATATAGATAACGTTACACATGCATATGAACTTCAGCAATCGCCTTAATCCTGTCAGACTGCTGTGAGAATTCACCTTAATTAAAGCGGTCGGGTCTTGATTAATTGTTCTAATACACTGAACCTCTAAGACAAGTAGACGAATTCCTCCCTGCCGCAGAGAGAATTTTTAGACAACATCCATACATTTATCTACTGGGCCTTACGTGACGTTAGACTTGCTAGGCAAAAATCTTTTCGTTTTAATTGACCAAAAAGTAAAATATGTCTGACATGTAAAAAGGGAGCAGACGGCCTTGGCATCAACCCATTCGTTTAAGATTCAAACCAACGCTTGGTCCTCACGTTTTACTCTACCATGTCTGTTATGGGTTGGAGAGACACATGCAAGCTCATGTGGCGTCAGTGAAACTCACCTCCACCGATTGATCCCAACGTTGGACGATCCTGCAAACCAGGGATCCAGTATATAAACACAACGCAAACTGTCCGCTCCCTGTATGGAGTCCCGGAGTGAGGGATTGTCATGGAGCCGTAAGCCCTTCCTGAACCAGTGGATCGTATTGACGACCATACCTTCCCAGATATCGTCCCTCGTTTAGATCCAACGGCTGAATATTCCAGCAATGCTCCCGACTTTGATCCGTCAAATTTGAACGTAAAACGCAGTTAAATGTTTTTATTGTAGGCTATGCACAATCAAATAAATCTGAGCCCTACAAAGTTTGAGCTAACAACTTTTTTTTCGTTTAACCTTGTTCGAGAAAAACTTTCCCCATGGTTGAGCAGAATTTTGGCGCCCCTGTCTGCTGATTCATCCAGCGCAACTTCATAGACACACCTTGTACATGTTTCGGGTCGAGGACATGTTATTAGGACAAATTATTGACGTTAATGAGTATCTTCTTTGTATTCCCAAAATACGTTATACAGCGCTGTACTTACTCAAAGCAAGACAAGAACGAAATTCAGATGACTGCGTTCTTCACCACGAGCAGAAATCTGACAGGATTTGGACGTTTCAACAAAGAAAGCACGCAAGCGTCAGCAACACAACATCCAAACCATCTGTATTAGTCAAAACGATTGCATAACTTCGTGATTTCGGCGAATCTCAATCAGCACTTGCCAATCATCCATCCACGCCACAAGCAACGTGTAATACGAAACGATGCTGATATCGAGCGTTGTCCTTTTGAGAATGTCGAAGTAAATTCACCCCAGAAGGTGCTTGACATTACCGACTCCACCTACACAAATACGCAAACATGGGCTGACGCACCCAGTTGGTCAGAATCATACGTATACGTAACAATATGCAGTCACGTTTTTGTAGTGTGGCTGTTTGGCAGTCGAGATATTTCCCGCAAAAATGTTATCTGATGCTTAAATGAAGTGCATTAATGACATATCACTAATACTGACACTAACCATTCGACATTAAACATTTAAAGAAACATTATAATCGTAATAAAATTGAGTATGCACACCAGCTGTTACTGTTGCGCATCGAGTTCTGCTTTCTGATTGGACAGTAACTCAGAACCCGGATGGGCACATGAACAAGGGCAAGATAAGTCCGTGAACTTGACGCATGTGATCCTCCATGTTTTGTACACACAACAGGCCTAAACGAACTCACGTTAGATGAACTGCGGTTGTATTCTGTGTTGTCCATGACCACCTCCCACTCGCAAAGTGAAACTAGCCCTTTAATGTCAAGTAAATCTGTTGTAAAATAATTGCCACAATGGGTAATTCTTTCTTTCTGTAACACCCAATAATAAAAATACTTAGGAACACTGCAGCCTACTGAGCCGTGGTCAATGGGAGTCCTAAAGAACAAAAGCAAACGGAATCAAAACGGAACGGAACGGAACCTCCGCAGGAAACTGAAAACCCACCTCTTTAGAACACACCTGTCCCCCAGTGCCTAACCTCCCTTCCCTAGAGGAAGAAAAAAAACCCCTTTGTCTTGTATTTCTGTTTGTAAAAGTATTCCAGGGGCGCAATGCGAAGGGGCAATTCGACGCTCAGTCTTATTATGATCTCTGTTGAAGGTATTAGAAATCCGACTGATGCACCAATTGTAAGTCGCTTTGGTAAAAAGCGTCTGCCAAATAACTAAATTGTAAATTGTAATTGTAAATTCTGGAGGAATATGTGTATTGCTTCTTTCTCCGTATGCGAGACTCATAAGCAAATAACTTACATGCTGTAAGTGATGAATTCACAGCAACAAAACATGTATAAATTAAATAATTAAGATAAAAAGGGGAGAAAGCGTTTTTCTTTATCTACACACTGTCAGCGTTAAAACATTCTGTCATCAGGCGCTTAAAATGTCCGTTGGAATGGTTCCATTGATGGGCACTAGGTGGCAGACTTTTACAGCAAAATGTCCTAGACCTCTTCACTGCAGTGGACGGAATTACTAAGAAAAAAAAAGGGATTTCCTTATTACTTTGTCTGAGGTTTATGTGCAACACAGAATCTCAGCTATGAATTGTGGGAATTTTGATTAACCTACCGTTGATTCCTTTGTGTTTTTTCAATTCAATGTGCATTTACCAATATTACACCTACTTGCATATTAATGTTAGGTGTCTACATACAGTGAACAAAATAACAAAAACACCACACAAAAAGGAGTTTAACATTTAAGTAACTAAACCACAATTACAAACACGGCCGTTAAGGTATAAGTTAAATCAATGATAGGCTGATTGCGAATTAGCAGTATGTGTCGGCTATGAAAGAGGTTTGACACTGTTTATACTTTGCTATGTAAGTTTTAACAGCGAAATTGGGCAACTAACTGGTTCCCAAAGAAGATTGTGTCAGGATTACAGGTGCATAGAACACAAAAATGCAAAATTACAGTCTTCAAAGTCATCATGCCATATCCCATACATGAACACACTGCTTCGGCAAAGAGGAAAAGTCGTCGTAAGTCGAAGCTCACCGACAAGGACGGACAGACGATTAACAGGATACATACTAGATTCCACAAATGTACAATCTCAGGCTTTCCAGGCGGAAGCAACTTTCATCTAAGACCAACGCGCAAACCCGCATAACCTTGAGGAGGGAGCATAAAGCCTGAACGTCGGAGCTATGTGAAAAAAAAGTATTGTGGTGTGAAGAGTCACCTTTGGAAAAAACTGAGGGATGTCTTCAAGTCCAGTGTCTACTGCCACCTGTTAAACATAGTGAGAGATCTACAGTGGTACGGGCAGACATGTCTTGGGAGTCATTAGGTCCTATGGTTGCTCAGAATGGTCGTGTACAGCCAAAGAATGTGGCCTTTAAAGAAATTTTATAGAAGCAGATGCACCCTATGGTGCAAACACTGCTCCCTCATAATGCTTCTATGTTCCAGGATAATCATGCCACCATAAACACTGCTAAACAAGTTCAGAAGTGATTTCATTAAGCCTAGAACAAAGTCAAATGGCTTCCAATGGCCTCCCCAGTCACCAGATCTAAACATCACTGGAATTTAATGGGAACCTCTGAAGCACAGAGTGTGAAATAGATTTCCCCCTCCTTTATCCGAGAAGAACTGGAAGCTTTTCTTTTTGAGGATTTTTACGATATCACGTTGCACACAGTTCAGGACTTGTGTGACAGCATTCTGAGAAGGATTGAGGTTGTTCTTAAAGGATGGCCAGACTCCTTGTTTAGTTCTTGCTGTTAATATATTTGATGTTTCTGCTTTACTTTGTCAATGTGTATGTGTGAGTGTGTGTGTGTGTGTGTGTGTGTGTATTATACATGTAACTGGTACAGTTTCACTCTAAAAACAATCTTAACATGAATTTTTTAAAAACTTTTCTTAGCAGTGGCTTGTACACAGATGAAACTCAAGTGACCAAAATCTGCTTGTCCTAGAATAACTATTGGTAAAGGATTTAAAAACAACCATTTAAAGCAAACTTTTCCATAGTCTTGAAAGTATACCTTGATCATCAGTTTTACATCCCTGTCATCAACCAGACTTGTGTTAATTAACTGTAATCTGTTTGTTTTTATGCCAGTTGTCACGGAATAGTTTTTTAATTGTTTAGAGGGGGTCAGCAGTCTGCCTCTTGAGGAAATTGTGCCAAGAGTCAGTGCCATGCAATATGCTCTAAAAAGCATGCTATGTGCTATGAAAAAAACGAGATATTTAGGCCCAACAGCCCTTTCTGCAGACTTGTTCTGATACTCGACACCTAGTCACAACACAGCTAACAAGGTCTCAAAGACATTTTTATAATTCTGTGGATGTGTCCTTAGTGACCTCTAGTGGTGATCTGTAGTATCTGCAACAGATGCGCTCATTTTTTGATAATGTCTAATCATGTTTTCATTTTGTTACATTTCCTTCAGCCTGAGACAATATTTATCATCTTAGATCACTCAGGAAGCAGCATAATGAATCTAATTATAGTTTGTAATTGAATCTACCATAAACACTTGAAGGATTTGTTTAATCTTTGCTCCTCTGATGATATATTCTACTGTCTCTTAGGAAAATGTGTGTTATTTTAATCTTTACCGGCTTTCATATTTACCTCATTAGCTTCATGGACATGCAGTCTGAGCTAGTCTTATCTGGCCTCTTGTTTAACACATCACCTATTCAACAGAGCATAAAAATCAAAGAACAAACTTGATCCATTTTTTATCAATCTTATCATTCAAAATACAAAATTTGCAATTTCAAAATATGCAGAATACACACCAAGCACACAGCCATTAAGGAGCTCACTGTGGTGAAAGTGCCACGGCTAAGTTGAGAATCAGACCAGATACAAGTGCAAGAAAAGTGGAAGGAAGTAGATCAATGAACTACTTGCAAACAAGTGCGCATCCTGCATCCCAGTGCCCTCCCCTTCCCTGTGTGCGCAGGTTCATCTGGGAAGTCTGAGCTTCACATTGTGCTTAGGAGCCAAAATTTAACATCACCTGAAGACCAGGTTTGTCGCAATACAAACCCTTCCTTCTCCAAATGGGCCATATAATATTTTTCCAACACACCACCTTCCTGACCGTATGTGTCTGTGTGTATGTGTGTGTTCCTCTCTCTCTCTCTCTCTCTCTCTCTCTCTCTGACAAAAATTCACAGCATACCATCACCTTTGACAATCACCTTTAAGTACCACTGAAATCTTCATGCATCAACTGTATAATATTCAGACATCACAAACACACTTTGCCATATTTTCAGTGAACTGCTTTGAGGGTGAGTATAGTCATCATGGGTCCTACATGCTGCGGCATGATAAAATAAACAGAATTCTGGATTAGTTTAAGACCTTAATTGTTACATGTAATAACATACATTGATATATTGGGAATATACATGCACAAACATAAAGCACCAAACAAACTTGAACAAATACAGTAGTGAAACAGTAAATATTTACTTAATTTTTTTTTAATTCAGTCACAGATCAAAGAAAAGTGTCATTTGAAGGAGGAAATTAAATGTATTTTTCTTACATGACAATTCACAGGATTCGACTTAATCTAATAGCAGTTTTTTTCCTGAGGTTTAGACTACGCTACCCACATGGTGTTCTTTGATGATGTTTGCTTATGCTGGACTTAAAGGATTCCATTCCAACATGACTGGAAGACCAAGACATAAGTGACATGTGAATGAGCCCCAATCATCATTAAGTCCAAGGAGCGCTGATATTGACTTTGTTCACGATTTCATATTTGTCTTGCATGCGGAATGACCTTGGTAAAAATGTAAACGCATTAAGTCTCTAAGGGCACCCAGCTCTCAGGGATCAGAGTGTACAATACATTATGCATGTCTTTCATTATTAATGAACTGGACTCATGTTACCAACAGTTCCGTCTCTGTGGAAACATTCCAGAGAGGACAGGTATACATTTGATCCCTTTTTACTTTTTCTCTCACAATATAGTTTTTTTTCCCCTTAACTGAGAGAAGCCACACAGAAACAGCCTTTCATGTGATCAGGTCTTATCCATTATTTAATCAGGTCTTATCAAGATCCATTCTTAACAAAGAAATAAAGGAGCACAATTTTCTTATGGTTGCCATTTATCAATAACGAACACAGTCCTTAAACATTGACTAGATTTTTTCCCCTTTTTTCCCTTTCCCTAAGTTCACAAGGACAAACATGTTCAATTAGGTTTAAAGAATGTAGAATCAGTGGTGACGTGAAACTTAGAGGCTTGTTCTCTGAACTCTGAAGACAACTTCGGATGCCAGCTGCCATTGGATACTGTCTGGTGGGTTGTGGAGATCAAATATCTTTCTTAGAGAGTATCGCCAGGCGAATGGGAATACCGCTTTGCCTAAAGTCAGAGGGGATCGCCCGCACTCATGCCACCATGTGTTTAAACGCAGTGGTCCTGGCTGCGTATTGGATGTGTGCAACGCTGTGGCTGTAGCCATGGCCCCTCCTCCAGTCCAGAGATACCTCCCTGCCTTAATGCAGTGCAGTGAAACCTTTTTCCACGCTGCCGTTCTGCTGAAGTTGGAGGCGTATCGGACAAAACAACACAAGAGCGCATTAAAGTGCTTCTAGCCATGTTCTCTCTTGCTTCTACATTGTCCGTATAAAATTTCGTAGTTGGGAGTTTCAGAACAGGTAAACGGTTATATTCCTTCGAGCGGGAACGATTTTAATTTTTTTTTTACTTGAAGCTCGTGGACACTATGAAGTACAATTATGGCAAAAAGGGGTAAATCTGTTGTCAGGACACTGGAGGATTTGACGCTTGATTCGGGATACGGTGGAGCAGCTGACTCCTTCAGGTCGTCAAGCTTGTCGCTGTGCTGTTCCGAGGCACACATACCATACGCGCATGGGGGGAACTGTTGGCATCTAACCGACTCCATGCACAGTCGACACAACAGCTTGGACACTGTCAACACAGTACTGGTCGAAGACAGCGAGACCCTGGAGTGCTCCGGACACTGTGCAAAACTTCCCGAGCTAGAGGATGTGCCTTGGAGTCTCGGGGAGTTGGAAACGGCTCTTAATAAGGAGGAAGAGTTACGATTTGGGACCTTGTCGAGTGACCTGTTGGCGAGACTCTCCGCACTCGTCAGCCGCGCGCTTGTGAGAATCGCCAAGGAAGCGCAACGGCTGAGTTTACGCTATGCCAAATGCACCAAATATGAAATTCAAAGTGCCATCAAGATGATCCTATCTTGGACAATCTCGGTCAACTGCATTACCGCAGCGCTCAGTGCACTGTCGATGTATAATATGAGCACCGAGGACAAATTCAGTAGGGGCAAATCGGAACGATGCGGGCTCGTTTTCTCCGTCGGGAAGTTCTTCAGGTGGATGGTTGATAGTAGAGTCTCGGTCAGGGTCCACGAGCACGCTGCCATCTACCTGACCGCATGTATGGAGAGTCTGTTCCGCGAGGTTTTTACACGTGTATTGAATAGTCCAGTGGTAGAGAGAGATAACGGAATACCGAAGTTCACGATGGAATCTTTTGAGCAAGCCATCAATAACGACTCCGAGTTATGGGGCCTCCTTCAGCCGTATCAGCACCTCATCTGTGGGAAGAATGCCAGTGGTAAGTTGATGGCAGAACCGTGGTCTAGTGCGTTACTTGACCCGCGCTTTTTCAACGAGGACGGGAAGCCTTCTGTTTCAGTAAAATGATTATGAGTATTGATGGATCTACTTGTCGTCACATTATTAGTGTGTTATTCCATTGAAAATTAAACGTATTTGCTTCATTGACACTTTAACGTGACAAATGATAATCAAGCGTCTACACATTCATTATTCACAGTGTTTTTGAATGTGAATGTTTTGGTTTCACCACATTAGTATTTTACAGGAGGTAATTTTAAAGATTGTTTAATTTATTTTTATTTAATGATTGGCCGTCTTGCCTCTGATGAAGTACTCCGATAAATTACATCCTACAAAGTACTAACACGTGCCTCTTCATGGTACACTGCGTTTTACTGTATAGTCATCAGGTTAATGAATTTGTAGGCCCATGGGCCATGGCCCAGAATTTTGTGTACCGAATATTTTTTCCTGTCTTGTGCATTTTGGGGAAAAAAGTGGTATCAGAATTTTTTGCTTATTATTGACTCCAGGTTACAATGGGTGTTTTATTTCAGACCTCTATGTCTATGATGTCTATTTGAGTTAGTAACTGATTCCAAGTATTGGGCCCAACCACAGAAAATAGACTACACCTTTCATTCTTTTGTCGAGCCTCTGGATAATTGGATGTATTGAAAGTGAAGGCAAAATTTGAAATATTTCCATTACTTTGTACATTTCAGTGCCGTCATTTGGCCCCTGGTGCTTTTGATGTTCGCTCTGGGAAACCACGTAAATGCGAGTGACTCATATGCTCTTAATTTCTATGGCTCACATTAGTGTGACCGATCGTCCTCACTCACTCCAATGTGGAGTCAGGAAGACAGAGCCGAATGTGGTACTATACAGTGACACGAGCCTAGGGCGTCGGGACATGTTCATCGCTCTCTCTCTCTCTCTCTCTCTCTCTCTCTCTCTCTCTCTTTCTTAAATATATGTGACTTTTTCCATATAGCTTTCATCTTAAATTACTTATCAAAATAAAACATGTCTTCAGGAGCATGCTTAACCTATGGCACCTAGACGGAACTGTAGGTGTGTCCCGCTCTTGTCGGTAAAACGGAAATTCATTTATGTGAACCACGCAGGCTTTCACCTGTTTATTTGAAATGCTGCCCCACGAAAGGCATCTGCAGTAGTTTAGTGCTTTTTAACTGCAAGTATCTTTCATTTTAGCTGTTCACCATATTATTTTAAAGGAAGAACGTGTTTCACATTGTTTGTACTATTGTCAAGTGCTGTCCACAACTGCTGTCATGCACCAGATGAGAGAAACATTTGTGTTCGCTTAAAATAACGAATACATATGAATGGATAGAAAATTGCATTAAGATAATGGAATGCGCACAGTCACATCGCTTCCACATGCCGTCTGTGGTCTGTGATCTGGAGGCGTGCACACAGATACGAGCCAGCCCTCATAGTATCTGTTTTTAATGTGTTCTGGTGTGCTTTAAGTTGTGAGATAAAGTGAAAGACTAAAAAGACGAGAAGATCCCAAACATTTATCTCCAAACTCTTCTGTTTTCCAGACACCAATCTGCAACTGAAGTGTCAATCAGTGGCGGCAGGGGTGGGCAGGTCTGTGTGACAGGTCTATTGTGCAGTGTTTTTGTGTGAGGTCGGTGCCTGGCACTAAGAGTGGTATGTGGGAGACTGTGTGAAAGCGCCCAGGCGTGACACAACTCTACATCTGTACCAGGAACCTCCAGCTCTCTGCACCCCAGTGCGTTGTCTGGAGCTGAATGACCTGGGATATCCAGGGATTGTAATACTTTTCTCAACTGCACAGACAGTTTATAAATGGTGGAGTCAGATCATGTGACGACTGGCGCTGTCTTTCAGAGAAGGATGTTAATTCTCAGATATCATTTTTTTTTTTCCCCCTTACTGCAGGAGCAGACTTGCTCAAGTTAATGGGTATAAATGAGTTAATGATATTACAAATTTCTCCTCCATGTTATGATTGCATACTCTTTCGTGGGTTGTAATACTCTTCACTTCATTCTGCTTCCCTCTCAGGAAAGAAGAAGACTCCAGTGTTATGTCCTTCAATAGGAGAATGGTTCTCTTTCAAGTTATAATTTACAACTTATTTTCTGAACATTGTAGTGTGCATGTGCCATCATTTAAAGCAATGCGTAAGCAATATACATCTAGCCACTCCTTTTTAAGAGTTAGAGATTACTGTCCTCAGGACTTCTGAGGTGCGGGTGTTCCAAAAAGGTTAGCAATAACATCACTGAAATCTGTATTCAGCTTGCACGGTGAAAAGACAGTAAGACAATACAGATGAGATAATGGAGGTGACAAGCACTGGTTCTTTCGTGGGAACATACATTTTTGCACCTCTTAGTGAATCCTGTTTGTCTTGATGCTCTATGAAACCTTGCGTATTTGCTAAGCGCAAGGATTGTTCATATGACCAACATGTGCAGGCATGCGAATCATACAGGAGCACCAATCATCATCTAGAGCAATCATAAGTTTCTTTCATTCAAAGTGTCACGAAATTGCCTCCTACATCCAAGAAACTGAAAATCACTTGTAGTCGGCCATGGGAAAAAGACAAGTTCCTCTATGACGGTTTGAATAACAGCATGTGGTACTTCCCTGACAATGCTTATGGTAACACCCACGTGTTTTTTTAGGAATAACAGCAAAGACCACAAATTAAGAACAACAACAAAAACAACAACAAGGATGTAAAAAAAGAATAATAACACAATTTTATTTGTGCCTTTAAAGATTTCCAAGAGCACTTACATAAAGAAGGAAGGAACATACAAACATAAAAATGAATGGTTAACAAACAGCAAAAAGTAGACATACAGACAATTATGCAACCCTAAGCAAGTGGAAAGTACAGGTGCAACAAAAGACAACAGCAGAGAGAGAGAGAGAGAGAGAGAGAGAGAGAGAGAGAGAGAGAGAGCAAGCGTAATAAAAACATATAGTCACAGGTTAGAGAAGAGTACTACAGATACAACTCTAAAACCTGTGGATGAATGTAGTGGTATTTACACAACCGACAGTTGGTATGCTTGTCTAAATAGGTGTGTCTTCAGTTAGGACCAGACTAGGGACTGAGAGTTATGGATGACGCAGGTGGAGAGTTCCACAGGGTGGTGACAACACTCCTGTGAAAATCAAAGGAGACGGCAGGGTGTGTGAGGAGTCATGGATTCTTAGCATTAACAACAGGGGAAATGAGCCATGCTAACATGTATGACTTTGCTGAGGAATGTTTTGGTTGCTCTTGGCAGAACTAGTGTTTTAATACTGTTTGGTGTTGATTTTTAGCAAGTTGGAAGTGATTCAGGTTTTGATAGGCTGCAGGCAGCTGAGAAGCAAAGATGGGGGAGGTCTGGGAGATGAGTTTGATGTGAACATAAATTTAGGTATCATCAGTGTAGCTGTCCATGTTTGCAGGTGATAGGATTGAAAGGAAAGACAAATGTGATTTAAAGGAAAGGGGCCAAGCACAGAACTCTGGGAGATGCCTTGGTGCAAGGGGTCTGAATCTGACTTAACATTCCTCGTATTATAATATTTAATAGCTTCCATATTCACAAACTGATGTTGTCTGTCAGGATAGTTTGAGAGCTATGCTGGCTCTGGACCAGCGATCCTCAGGGCTGTTTTCTTCCTGTCCAGAAAGATGAAGGGATTGACTGTGTCAAAGGCAGCGGATGAGTAAAGCAGGATGAATGCGTACAGATGATCAGGATCTGCTGAAGTGCGTAGCTTACTGACAGCTTTGACCGTTTCCCGTTTCTGTGCCATAGATGGGCCCTCAATCCAGACTGAAGGGGCTTAAAGACATCCTGTGCTTTAAAGGGCTGAGGAAGTTTATAAGCTAGAGCATAAGTTTTATCTTCAGAAGGCAGACAAGGTGTGCCAAATGGTGTGAAAGGTCCTTTACACTGCTGTATGACACAAATTTAACACTTAAGTGTTGGGCTCTGGTTTCAGGTGTAATGCAGAATTGAGACTTTATCACTTGTGTGCATCTGGTGCAAAGTGTTAGAGTGTAGTGAGGCTTACTAACACAGATGGTTTGCTCAGCATGACTGACATTTCAGGTCAGAACTATGGAGACCTGAGCAAAGACTCTGTCACACACACACACACACACACACACACACACACACACATACACAGAACCTCAACTTAGTGGCATCTTGATTTCAGCATTCATAGAACTAAACCCCGCTGTGCTTTTTTCAGTGTTTCAATGTCTGGTTTCAACAGCTTTCAGATATATGGCATATTTCATTATTTGACTATTCATCATTGTGTTTCACAGCCATTGTATTTAGCGAGATGCTGATAATCTATATAAAGTCAAATGTTTATATATTAAAAGCACAGTTTCTTAAATGCGCTTCAGATAACTTCAAATTAAATCATTTTAAATGGTTCCTTTTCACCAGAAGTGGTAGTTAGCCTAAAAACATGCGCTGCGCTCTACAGAAATGATATATAAAGAGAAGCTCTCCTCACTAACAGCTCTAATCATTCTCATTACTTGCACTTATGAAAGTGTCAGGACAGAGAGGCAATTACCTATGGGTTTCTTTCCATTTACCCAAGGGCAAGCCATCACTGATATGAGCACTAGCTGAGATCTGTAGTCTTCTCCAAAAACCTGTCAGAGACTTGCAGTGCTTATAAATATAATACACATTTGGACAGAGCAGCAGATACACCTTTAACCCGACTGCATATTTTTGCCGTAGAATGATTACGTAAAGGATGATGTCTCTGTGGAAATCTCTCCATCATCCTTTTCATCAGTCCATTAACACACTTGTCATGGAGGAGCAGAGTATGTTCCGTTCACAAGGGGAATGAGGTTGCAGTTCTGCTCTGTCTTTCCCCTGAGAATAATCAGAGGTGACCTTGAGACCATGTTTCAGTGTTTTTCCCAGCCTGACCTCTGTGATAAGCACGAGAACGGACTGGGACTGATGGATGGAATGATGGACAGCCAAGAAATGACACAGGTCATGTGATGGAATAAAAATCCACGTATGACCAAAAATAGCACAAAATTGTTTTTACTCTGTGATATGTTACCCGAGGATTGTGTGTGTGTGTGTGTGCGTGCGTGTGTGTGTGTGTGCGTGCGTGTGTGTGTGTGCGCGTGTGTGTATGTATAGCGGGCTAACCCTGTTCTCTCCCACACCCCCTGTGCTGTAATAGCTTTGTCAATTCAGACATAGGGGCCGTACTGTGAGATCATATTCTCCTCGGATTCTCAAAAATCCATGCTTTCGCTCTTTGACCTTACAGCATGTGTGTGTGTGTGTCCGTGTGTGTGTGTGTAAGGACAGAACCCCAGGTGTGCAAACAAGTTAGTTGGAGTACAGACATATAGCCTGTACACATCAAGGCTCTTATTAAGACACAGAAAAAACTGAGTTATTCCCTCTACCCAAGCCCTTCTCACTACCCAAAAAAGGGAAAGTGAGTTGTCTTGTTAGATTGATTGCCGCAACCTAGTCCAATACAGTTGGCATATGGGATACATTATTTCAAGGTGTAGGGCCCATGTCTGTCTTTTTCTCTTGTTTCATGACGTTTTTATTGCAAACACATGCTCTTTCCTGCTCAGCTCTTATTACAAACCAGAAGTGGGTAAAGAGACAGAGAGCAGAATAAATCTCTTTATAAAATTCCTATGTTCAATCTGTATGGTGAATCATGCTATTGTCCTCAATTTACACAGTACAGTTGATTAGCCCAAAGTCAGCCTATCCATTGGTTTTGAGAAGTGCAGTTTTAATTGTAGGTTCGAGCTGAGGACAAATCTAAAATATCTGGCATCCTCATTTTTATGCTGGTTATAATTCTGATGTAGGTGGTCACACAGAAATATAGAGTTCAACAGTCCAGTTGATAATGATGGAAATGGATATTCTTATAAACATATTCTTTCAGCACATTCAATAAATGGGTTGTATTGTTTTTTAAAAAAAAAAAAATAGTCCTTATACACAGTCATTAAAAATGTTAAACGAATCAGTTATATAATTTGTCATGATAATGTATGATTTTGTGATTCTCAACCTTTGTTTTATCTGGATTATCAGAATCAGTCGTATTCACACGACTCATTTACAATACGTTTTTCATTCATTTAACAGCTATCTCAATACAGACACTGTATGTTTTTGTAACTGACAAACTTATTTAGCATAAGCTGCTCACCTATAATAATTATAAACATCTAAACATGTTTCCCACAAAGAGAGAGAGAGAGAGAGAGAGAGAGAAAGACGTAAAGAGATAGTGAAAACAGCCCCAAGGAATGTAATTTAAGTGGGTAATTAAACCAGTGGAATTCATCTGCAGTCTCCGTGTGGCTGCTGCTGTAGAATCATGCCTGATTGGAGACCCCGTGATTAAATTGATGCATGGCAGAATATGCAGATGTATGCAAACAGAGGATTAATTAATGAGAAATTACTAAAATGCATACAGGATGCAATGTGAACAATAAAAACTCCTGAGGATATTTCAACATCATATTTGTGTGTGCGGGGAAAGTGTGCATACCTAGGAAAAGAACAAAGCTCCCTTGCTGAGGAGCTAAATTTGCCCTAACCCACGACCTAATGTGTGCGTGATAACTTATTAGAAAGCCGCTCACGTTCCCGGAGGACAGCAGAGAGAATTTGCGAGTATATATATTTTTTTCAAACATTGCCATTTGTGCTTGTGCAGAAAGGTAAGCCTCTTAGTTCAGACTAGACTTTTGAAATATCTGACCTAGTACCGTGCTAAATCTTGAACAACCACATTCCGATATTATGTTTTGTGAGCCAAGTGGATTTTGTCAGTATGACTGTTTGAAAGAAGCCACAAGTGTGTTGTACAAGGCACTTGGCTCTTCTCTTTGATTTTCATTCTGTGACAGCAGGGACTTTTTCCTCAGAGGGAACTCTTTAAATCATTGCTTAGCAAAAACATCATGCGCGCTGTGATCATTCCGGAAGGTCTTAAACAGACTTGTCACGATGATGATGACGATGATGTAGTTGTACGTTAAGCTTTTACTGTTTGTATGTTCTTATAAATCATCTCTTGGTTATTTAATGTTGACAAGATTCTCTGCTCGGCATTTTCTGTGCTTGTTATTAAGAATTCGCAGGAATGAGATCCCTTTTAACAGGAAAAACAAATCAATATTAATATAAGAGATTTTGAGCTTGGTAATCATCCTTCAATTTATTCTCATCATTATTTTGTAGTAATAACGTTTTCTTCCTAGAGTGGCAGGCCCAGATGGTTTAACTCTAAACAGATAAGGAGAAATGAGGTATTCTGGGCCGATATGTTGGAAATTGCACATCAATTGAGCAATAGTCACAGATCTGACTGAAAACACTGAAAGGGTTGCCACTGCTTCTCCTGCAGTTGAAATATTGACAGTGCTGTTGCTGACACTGTCACAAATCAACAGTGTTTACAATGGACAGCCAACCATTCACCATGCAGTCATTAACAATCGTAATTTCTGTTTGCCCCAAGGAACAGAAAAAGAGAAGCTAAGTGGTAGAAGGCGCGCGTCGACTCTGCCCTCAGGGATAAGTTGATGCACATTTGAGATGAGGGCTTATCCCCTCATGAGAGTAATCTCATTTGCAGCTGCAGTCAGTCAGTAAGAAATCGCCTGGCTCTCAAATTACTCTCTCTCTCTCTCTCATCACTAGTCCACTGTCCTATAAATAGGTCTTTTCTGCTTTGGTCAAAATTCGTTGCAAATTAGCCGTCATTTTAGCTGACATGGTCGAAGACTTCACCTAATTTACTCTCGTATTGTGCGTGAATCGGCTGCTGTGGAAAGTGCTGTTGTAAAAGGTCGTCCATGAGGAAAAAACAGCTTGCATGCATCTGCCTGACTCACCAAAAGAACGCCTGTGGTAAACTGTCAGGGTTGCCTGCGCAAGCGGGTGAAAACGTTTCCATCCAATTTAGTCCATTCGCTCTCATATCGGGGGCCGAAAGTAGGCCAGCCAATTCCTAAATGCAGAGTGGCCAGACCGACCGAGCAAGGCTCCACTTTACAGGAAAGATTTTAAGTTTGGGCAGGGACTCTCTCAGGACCAGACAACAAAAGTCGCAATGAAAATGACGGTCTCAAACCGAAAGAGCTAAAAAGGAAGCGTCTTTTATTACTGTTCCACAATACATCTGACCACATGTTTAACAAGCTTGTCAAACGCTGAGGTTCTGACCTCCAAGGAAACAATGTTCTGGACAGTTCAGAGTGTGCTGTGAAACGTGGAAACTTGTCTGTTTTTTTCAGCCAAAATCGAAGACCTTGCAGCTTGTTTGTGTTTGTCTTAACGTCGAAAGCAGATGGCTTGCGTGGCTCTATGAGGCTTTGCACATGCTGGCTTTTAGCAGTTCTAGTATCTTTCACCTAAACAGTGAGGAAAATAAACTGAAGCCCAGATTGTCAAGAGAAGTGTTTCTCAACGCTGGTGCTTGAGATCCACCTGTCCTCTTTTCTTAACACAAACACACTTGTCAGCTAATGACTATGTCACTTCATTCACTCAGTTAAATGTATTAGAGCAGGAAGAGAATGCAAATATTCTGTCAGGTGCATTCCCTGGAAGGCAGATGGGAAACTGAGAGTAAAGAAATATAGTTCTGGAATGCAGTATATGCAGTTCTCAGAAAGTGACCCACTCTTCTGTTTCTGTTTCCTTATGAGGGAGCTTCCTCTTATGGCATCAGGAGACATCAGTTGCTCAATGTCGCAAAATATATGAGATCGTTTGTTTTCTTTCTGTTTTACAATGACTGGGGCTGAAGTTGAAACATGTGTGATTGCAGCTAGTGATATTCTTATTGATAGCATGGTAGTAACAACAGCAACAAACCAGCTGAATGAATCTCAGCGATCAAGAAATATCAATCCTTGATTCAGATGAGGTGGAAACTGACAGTCATCCACTCTGGCAAAGTGGCCATTTGACCCATACCATTTAGGAACTTCTAACTCAAAGAACCCTTTAAAGGAAGTGGGTGTTAGATTTCTTAAGACTTTACAGAAAGGAAGAAGCACCAATGAATTTCCTTTTATGGGCTGGAACATATAAGACTAGACAGTTTAGGGGTTCCCCTTTGAAGTTCTAGTTAAGTTGGGACGTTGGGTGGGGGTGGGTAGAGGGGGGTTCGGGTCTCTGAAGCCTCTGCTGTCTTTCACAGTGAGTCATAGCTGGCTAAGGAGTCCTTCTGAATGTATGCACTGTGATTCTGCAGCACCTCCTGGAGACCCATAAAGAGGATGGGTGTGGGCTCCCCCGAGAGTAACATTGCACATTCTTTTTTATAGTGTTGTGGTACAGCTATCACTGCTCTCACGGCTGTCCTCGGTCGACCACACTTGTCCCGGGGACACTGATGTTTTTAAAGTCAGCCTACATTAAATACATTGCCATATATTGGCAAGGTTAAAGTGTTCACTCTCTTGCCAGCTTTAACCCCCCCCCCCCCCCCCCCCCCCCCCCCACATCAAACATAAGTCAAAAGTTCTCAGGGCATTGATGGCCTAAAATGACATCAGAAAAAAAAGCCAACGCACTCAGTCGTGTGATTTTGTGTCCGTTACTGCACGTTGGCTGTATGATAACTACACGCCCCAGGATGACACCTGATCCATACACAAGCAAAGTGACATTACACTGTATCTCTCTTTAGAAGCTATCCATCTCTAGCCTGTAGTGGATGAAATGCTATGTTAATTTCCACTGTCATAGCGGTCCTGTCCTCGCCTTGGCCCCAGTCAGTTAAAGTGAAATAACAGCAATGTTATACCGAGCACAACTAACACAGTTCAATACCATTCAATCAGTGTTCTCACTGTTAGCCAGGCCACTCTAACACGCAATTATATCACCGACGTTTTATCGGATCAAAGCTTTCAGATCAAGATACGAGGTAAAGTGTTAAAGATGGTCACCATTACATGATAGGTGATTCCTTGGAGTTTTTTTAACCTATCAGAGTTCACGTCACGGAATGGCGTGGCGTGGCAATCTGTCAATCTAACGCTCACTTCAACCACACTCACAGTCAGTCGTTGAGAGAATGAAAATAGAGTGTTCATAGAAAACATGAAGGATTCAAACCAATGGGTGATGACAAAAAGACATCAGCATACAATACCCTGCCGCCTTTACCAATCCCTCTGGCTTACGTTCAGATCTCATGCCACCAGCCATCTGTCCTGAGACACTCTCTGTTGAAGCACTCCTGTCTGGCTGCCTTCAGTATTTATTGTTCTGCCAAACGCTGCATTACCACCATACAGTAGAGCTGCACTGCAGATGGAAATGTTGTTGTGCTTCTGATTAAGCCACACAGAGCAGAAGAGGCCTCCACAGGGCATCCTCTCCAACCTTCCGAGAGGAGAGACATCTTTAAATGATTCGGTTATTTTGCAGGCATGCTGGCACAGTGCTCTCTAAAAACCAAACATACATAATCGAGACTTTAATGTGAATACCCTCCTGGAAGCGCATGGGGGTTGCAGAGATAATCACTTCATCAACGACTACCGGTAAGATCATCTTCAAGTTGATCTTCAGGAGGAAATGTTCAGAGCCAGGTCTCCAGCTGAGACGTGCATGAGGGCATCAAGTCTTGCCTGTCAGCATCCCCTCCTCTATTTTGAAACGCACAGATCTTAAAGGAATGTGCAGCCCTTTTTAACCAGCACAGTTGCTGCATTGTGCTGAGAATTTGCAATGTTGATGATCATCTTGTAGTGGCTGATTGAAACCCGAAGGAAGGGACTGAATTATCTCAGGATTAGATAGTCTTGGAAAAAAAGCTTGTGAAAAAAATGTGCTTATCTCAGGTACGCATCGATTTAAATTGTGATGTGACCCTCGTGTGTGGTAACATGGCTTTAACCTTCTGAGGGGGCTGAATCACGCTAAGCTGTTGTGTTAAGGAGAAATATTTTGAACTTTAGGCCATCTAAGGGAAAGGAGAAGGAAGGCTCTCAAGACAATGAAAATCGTACTGAATAGAAAGTGATTAAATGTACAGGCACCAACATGTACTTTTCTAAAGCTCAACCATTCTTATAGCTCTCCAGTATTTGCCGTGGGGCACTCTAATCCTGTCTCCTTAAAATCACAACAAATCAAGTAAAGAGAGGGGGGGGGGGGGTCGGCCTCCTGTGATTGGCCCAGCCGGCCGACTGAAAACTGGCAGGGGTTCAGATGAGTGAGTGGACCCTGGGCTACCGTCCACTGCGCATAGGATTGATCTCTGTTTGTTTGCCAATGCAGCTCCGGCATGTGGCACTAAAAATAAAGCGCTGGCAGGACAGCTTCCGCTCGCTGGGTCGCGAAGGTCAGCACTGTTTGTGTAGCTTTGCCACACACTACTACGTTCCTCCCTTGGGCTGCTTTTCAACGTGACACATATCTGACTGTGGATTTTGACATTTCAGCTGCAATCAAACGAATTTAGGAGTAAAAAGGTCACACACCTAACAAAGTGATTAAAAATGATTGAATTCCCGTGAACTCGTGTATCAGCTGAGTGTGTGTGACTTCCTTTCATTGACTATTCATGACTCACGCAGTCAAAGTCAGAGTTCCTCAGACTCATTATTTGATAGGAAGCAATGAAGATATGCTTGGTTGGTTCATTTGTCTCTCCTTTTGGTAATGTTAGTCATTCATTGCCAATGGCAAAAATTTTTAAACCATTTAAGAACCATTTTGAGAGCATTAAGAGGCTATTAAGAGAGGCTTGATTCGATCACTTTAATTACTTCATTTGCAGTTGAATGAAAATAGATGATTTGTACAGTCGAATACCACCAAAACACACTTTCTCAAAATAGATTTACAAAAACGTGTGTGTGTGTGTGTGTTTTAGCTTTTTTATTCCTACCTTCATTTTTTTTTTTACAGTGTGCAAGTAGACATCGTCATCTTAAAGGGACAGATTTAGTGACTTATGTTTAGAGAACCTACGATTTTTTTGATAGTTGTTGCTATTTTCATTGAGTCACACTTTAATTGCATAGTTTACATTGTGACAAAAGTACTGTGTTTGCCTGTGCAGTCAACAAGACGAACATTCTCTAGAACATTCCAACTCTGTGGTCTGAAACACAACATCACTGGAAACCATTATAGGAATCTCTCGTTAACATCCAACAAAATGACATCGTCCCTCAAGTATCCCAAATAAACAACAGTCCCCCTCCAAACTACAACAGTACAGTGTTTACAGTGTGCAGTAGTCTTAGAGGCTGATTGTACTTAATTATCCATCAGCTGTAATCATCAAGCAATACAAATCTTACCAACTCATTACTGGCTCTTGACTCTGAAGTAGATAGTCGTATTGCCCATAATTATGAGGTTGTAAAACCCTGTTAGGGTGGGTTTCTCTTTGGGGAAGGCTCCAATCATGATGATGTCATAAAGGATCCGGCCCAAGACTGTGGCAGTATGGGATGCCTCAAGGGCTGTTGCTGTCCAGCCAGTGTGGTGTTTGTCTTCTCACCGCATATCGTCTCTGTAACCCCAAACTGTCATCGTGCAAATTCAGTCAATAAAACAATAAGAGTAATTTAAGTAGTGCCTGGTTTCTGGTTATAGGCTACTGCAAATACACTTATGCTGAAGATATAGATGTTTTCGAATGAGAAACCCATAAAGTTTCACCGGCACAGTACATATTGATTTAGCTTTTTCGACACTGATGGTTTTTAAAAGGGGTCTACTGAGTTATGAAAATGAACGGATATAACTTCTCAGTGTATCGATTCTCTCAGAGAGAGAGAGTGAGAGAGAGAGAGAGAGAGAGAGAGATGAGAGGACCACTCAGTGACTTTGCTTTACTTTCCTTCTTCGCTTGAATCGACGGTAGATTTAAATTCAAAACACTGCGACAGCTCAGCTTTGCACTTACTGCAGTGGGCCCACAGCTTAGTAGGATCAGCAGGTAGGGGATAAGCTCACTGCAGAGTAATCTTGTTGCTTGATATTTGATTTAAGTTTCTTTCCCCAAAAGAGCTGCACACGCTTCCCATTCTACCCTCACTCTCGCCGCCTTTATGAGCCATGTGGAACACATTTCACGGCAACACCTGGCATAGGATTAAAGCCAAAATGGAAGAAATATTTTTAAATGCTTTTGTTGTTGTTGTTGTTGTTGTTCAACTTTAAATTGACCTTACTGAACCTACTGTTGTATAGAAAATACTGTTAGTATTCCATAAAGACCCACCTGTTAGTTGACTGTTCTCATTTCAACGACCGTGTGGGGGCCTAATCTCGATCCGCTCAATTATAAAGATTTTTTTTTTTTTCGTTGTAATGGGACGTCTCTTGCCTGCACAAACACATGGGGGATGGCCTTCGGACTTCCAGCTGAGGTTGATGACAGTTACCATGCTCAGATCAATGGGATGCCAGATTAGTAATTTCCTGTAAGCTACACATTTGACACCAATGCTTTATGTGTGCCCAAAGGCAAGAATCAGGCTTTTCACACAGTGCAGCGTTTTTCTACTGTTTAACATTTTTTAACAAGTAAAATGTAATATTATCCTGTAATAATGTAAATGTAATGTTATTTTGCTCTGTTCTGTTATTATATTATTCAAATGGTGCCGTCATTAAGGGCACATTGTGGCAGTGCTCCTACAGTTTTTGGCGGTAATGATTACCCAAGTTGTGAAGAAGTTAGTTTAACAAATTTTATGAACATATCTTCACTTTCCTCTCGCACAGCTATCGCGTAAATGCACAAACATACTTTATGTTCAAACATGCTAATGTCTGGCTAATGTTCAGTGAGCCTTCTCTGCTGGATCCTTAGGGTGTTATGTTTATTTCACTTCCTCTCATCTTACACATTATGAAACTTTGTGGCTTTATCGCCCACGGCAACTGATCTGTCTCAGTTTCAGTTTAAACGAATGATTGGAACAATAACAATATTCCTTTATAGGAGAACGACATAAGGTAACAGCAAAGTTCCTGGGCTGGTCTCACATCTGTTTTTATGTATGTACTTGTGGATTCGTTAAATCAGGCAATATTTGCTTGTTTATAGGACCTGGATGCCTCTTAGTCAACCCAGTGCCACCATTATAACAGCAGAAGGCTGGTAATTATTTTGTTCATCAGTAGTGTAGTTTGGAAATTTTTCAGTGTCACGGTATATTTCCTCATTTCAGATGTATGATCGCACTGGGGGGTTTGTCAGTGATTTCCAGTCTGCCCGGTAAACACAACTGTTTCAAAATACTTTCAAAACATCCTTCATCATGTGGCAAAAGTATGACTAACTGCCAGAGATCCTAACAAACTTCATCAACATCAACATTCATGGGTCATGTGTTACTTCACAATTTATACCCCTCCTGTTACTCAACTGTGCTCAAAAAAATCCTACGATCAATACATTGTTTTTTTTGTTGTTGTTGTTGCTGTTGTTTTTAACTCAAGTACATTTTCTGAAGGTCAGACTTTTTTGTGTCCTATGGCTTTAAGACTGCAGATGGAGACCGCCACTGAGCTGACAAAGGCGCGATTATATTTCATATACCACAGTGACACCCCCACCCCACCTCTCCCTCCCACTCCACCTTTTTCCCTCACTCTTAAGGGTAAACTGCCTCATTTCATTTAAAGGCCATGCATTAGCCACAGGGGTGCCCTGTTCCAAATTGCCGATCGCATGCGATCGTTTTCTCTGTAGCTGCTATATTTAACTTACGGTCATCATCATAAAAAGTTATTATTTCAGGTTGAAAAATTATTTCGGTTGGGCTGCTCTTTTTTCTTTCTTTTCTCTGAGAGTTGAGATGCCTCTACATCTTGGTTCTTATATAATGGCACTTTCTCTGTAAGCGTCTCCATTTGGATGGATCATTTTCTTTCTGTATTCTCACTGTTTTCCTCTCATCATCTCTCTCTCTCTCTCTCTCTCTCTCTCTCTCTGTCTCTCTCTCTCTCTCTCTCTCTCTCTCTCTCTGAGCAGAATGCATTTCTTTATGGATGTGGTTCCAAAATGGGAGGCCATTGTTTTTGATGCATTGTTTGATTTTTTCCTTTAATGGAACCGACAGTGTAATCAAAGAGGTGTTTTCCTCTAAACACATGGCTTAATACCCATTTCAGGCTCCTCCACTTTCCTCTGCAAATAATTGCCCTGTACCACAAAAACAGAATCCAAATGGAAAAAAAAAAATCCATTTTGCTTCATTAAACAACAATGGAATAGACAAATGTTCCAATCACAAAAACTCTGCCATTTCCTCTTTGTTTATGTGAAGCTTTTTTTTTTTCCCCCCAGTGGAAAAGAAAATCAAGGGGCACTGAAAAACAGGAGTGACAGCCAGTGCAGGTACAATTTAGGATAATCCAGACAGTAGACATGAATGATTAGAGGATTACCATACATGAAGTATATGACAAGTTTGATTACCGGTCTCATGAAACATAAGTCAAATATTGACACAGTGGACATATTATTAATGGTTATGGTTATGGTCTAGGGCTTGGTTTAGGATGAGTAATAACCTTTCACATCGAGTTTTTGTTGACCTTTCACAGCTTCATAAAGTAAACACGTTCCAGCGTATGCATTGAATATTGACACTTGTCCACCGTGTCAGTGTGTGAGATGGAGCTGGGTCTGAAGATGTGAGATGGAGCTGGGTGTGAACATGTCTTTAGTTGTGCACATCATTCGATAAAGCCAAGTTGTGCCTCGTTGTACGCTTGCCTGATGGATTGTGTCACTAATGAAGTTGGGAAGAATCTAAAGAAATGTCTGTATTTATCCTTAAACTTCTGTCACTCTGTAGCTCAAAGTAACAAAGTACATATTATGTGTAGAACTCTGCATATCTCTGACCAGTGAGGTCAGAATTTTATTTTGTGAAAATGTATTATCTATGCATTTATTTTTGATAAAAAAGAGTACTAGTTCATGTTGGTGTAATATTCCTCTACTCCCATAACTCTGTGCTTCTATGTTTAATACAGATCAGCTTTTTTGTTGTTGTTGTTGTTATAGCATAGCACACTCCTGACCTCTCAGGTGTTTGTGTGCCCTGACCTCGCCTGTGTAAAAAATACGCACAGAAATATCTCAAATAATGCTGGATCGTTATTATTACTAATGAAGAAGGTGGCCTCAGCATGCGGTGCTTTTGCGAAATATCTACAGGCAGCAAGGCCTCTCATATCAGTTTCAAGGTAAGCCTAACCTGAAAGCCAGGTTTAGTTCCTCCACCTCCAAGCCTTTAAATTATTCAGACCTGTTTCTGTGGTAGAACAACCCGGAGAGTTTGATAGCATAGTGTGTTGTATTTGCCAGTAACCCATATCCCCCTGCGTTTGTTTGTTTATTTATTTATTTACCTGCTCCACTCAGTCTTAAAAAGAGTTTTAAGCCCTAAGGATATGCGGTGTGTGATGCTCCAACAGAACTAGCACGCCAACAGAGTTAGCTCCTCTGCCTTGTTCCTGCTGGTCCATAGTTTTTGCAGTACCCTCACTTCACTGCAGCTCATAATAAAAATGTACAGAAGTAATTCGCAACATCTGTTGATCTTCTTTTTCATTTTTAGACTTTCTCCATTGATAGGTCACGTGTTTTGTCACTCTGTCCTATGCGTTCCGTAATGTTCGGTGCAATCACGCCCACCTGCGACTGAACGGTAATTTTTTCATATGACTTGTCTAAAAGCATTCGGAGGATTTGAATTCTTTATGATTTGTCATGACAATAGAAATAGGAGGATGGATAGAGCATGCTAATGGCACCCAACTGTCTAGATTTTCCCCATAAACCCAACTGTTAGTCTGATCTACTGGTCTCTCAATGACCATTTTCTGGTTTTGAAGCATCTAGTCACTCACAAGAGCTCAGGGGTTCTCATTCCTCCTTGACGTGAAAGCCATTATTAGAAAAAATGAACTGTATCGATCTATAGTTCTTCTGAACTGTAGCAAAACCTAAATAACTTTAGAGCAAGGGCAGGCAGTGTGCTGGTTTAGAGGTTCATGCATCGAATGTTCTAACCCTGTTCGCTGGTTGTAACTATAATCCTTTTTTTTTGCTCCTTCTATGTTTTTTTTGTCTTATTGACTGTGTCTCAGAAGATTCTGGAGATGTCACAGGAGATTTTGTCCAGCTAATCTGACCGTTTTTTTGAACAGTCACTGAAAAAAAAATTCACAGAGGTTCCCCTGTCTCTGAACATTAACCACGATGGTTATAAAGGCTACTGTAACTGAGGCGTGTATTACTCTGTCAGGTCTGTCCTTAGAGAGCTTTCATCAGGGGTAATTGCTGCAATCAGTAGTTTGAGAACCACACTGAGACACCTGCTGTTTGTTCTCTCTATCTCTATCTCTATCCCTCTCTCTCTCTCTCTCTTTATCTGTGACAGCACTTTTTTTTTTGAAGATGGGTGGCGAGAGAGAGAGAGAGCGAGAGAGAGAGAGAGAGATAGAGAGAGAGAGAGAGAAAGACCGGAAGAGATATGTTAGAGCTGGAGGATGACGGATGAGACTAGCAGAATCTTTTGCTTTTCAGCACACAATTGTGATCTTCATCCAAAAACAAAACAAAACAACAACAACAACAACAACAACAACAAAAAACATGTGATTCTGTGTATGTGTGGGTTAAAAACTATTAAAACATCAGTGACCTATATCATCACAACTTTCTGTAAACATTACACTTTCTGACATAGATAATGTGATTCAGCAACTTAAAGAATTTCAGCCCCAAAGCACAGTGGATAACTGCAGTAATGAAGTTGTATGAGTGTAGTAATGAATGTGGAGAGAACACACATTGTTTTCTTGTATCTTCTCTAACATGTCATACTGAGGTCCCTCAGAAGCTCGTGTGTGCTTGTCTGGGCTGATTATGTCTGTCTACAGTCAGAACAGTGTCTACCTACTGTACTCCCTTCAGCTATGAGTTAGTCACCGATTCACTCATGCTGCATTTCAGCTGCTACGTGACATTTTGTCATCCCATGAAAACGTATTGCAACATCTCTCTCTCTCATTGCGCACTGAACATTCTGCAGTAACCTGCACATAGTTTTCAAAACTTAAGATGCCATGTCAAGTTTTTTTTTTTTTTTTTTTTTTAATTTGCACTCAAAATGTAGTGTTTTGGTTTTATTACTTCACAGAGGAAACATAACATAGCGGCACTCATTTTTCTTGCCTGCCATGTTAGTATTGTTTATGTAAAGTGATGCAATGTCTCTCCATCGCTATTAAATGTCTACACAGATGGATGACATCAATTATTATTACATTATAGTTTTACGCAGGAGTCAATCTGTGACGTCACTGAAAATGTGAGCTCAGAAATGTTTTGGAAAAGTCTCTCTCTCTCTCTCTCTCTCTCTCCCTCCATCTGTTCCTCGCTCCCTCCCTCCCTCCTTCTGCCTTACTCCCTGCACCAAAGCCAAAGAAAGGCACACACATAGTAACACCTACAGAAACCCTCTGTATATTCTCACATACTGTACACACACAAACTTGCAGACATGAGAGAAACCATTGAAGATGGCTATTATTAAAAGGAAACAGTCCTTACATCTAATCGCCTCAGCTAGACCTTCCCTCGGCGATTCTACTATTACTGTACAGGGGAGTGGGTTTTTTGGAAAAATCCCTCGGAGCCAGGGGTGATTTCCTAAAGGGGCGTTGGCCCTCCTTTCCTAAACATGCACTTCATCAAGTCCTCGGCACTAGGGTCTCTGGCAACACGTTCGGTATTATATAATGTAAGTGAATGTGGCCATTGTGAAAAAAAAAAAAAAAAAAAAAATGCAAACTGCAGCTTTAATGACTCAAACCTAATGATTAACATAAACAGAGAGAAGGAAAACAATTATCATAGAGATTGTTCCTCTAGAGCTTGACCCTAATTTCTTATTAAAGGTCTGCATTAAGGAAATGGAAACTCAAATTAATTTTCGTTTGTGCTTAACTCTCTCTCCAAAGTTGAGCTATTTCAGTTTTAAATACTTCCAGGCAGAAAACAGCTCTGTGGCTGTAATGACCATCATTTTAGACGTCAGAGATGTCCAGCATACAGCAATTCATAGATTCTAGGCAATGTTTTATTTTGTTTAGGCTTTGGTGTATTTTAAGTGTTCATGTTGAGAAAGTGACTCTAGATCTAGAAACAAAACTACATTGTTGTCAGGGGGAGGAATCTGACAACAGTTAGCTACGTTCAGAATAAATGGGTAACCTGCCACTGTGCTAAACAGTTCTGTCAGATTTTGCAGCTTGCGATTGTAATTTTGCTTTGCTCTTTAGACAGAAGTTATGGTGAAATTCCCAATCCATCAGTTACATAAACTTCACCCAGATTTACCATCCACTACGGGCAATTTTTTCTGAGAATGAAGTGAGGCAAGCTGAACATTTGGAAAACAAGTTGACGCGTCATCTATTTAAGACTTTGGTTTGGAGCTGATTTGTACTTTGAACTGGGCTGGAACTCAAAAGTCTCTCCCTCAGCCCGTGATACTCTGGCCTATGCCAGCAAGGTCCCGGATTCAACCCTGCCCATTGGCTGATATGTCAAACATAATAACGTTTATGGTTTTGCTTCATAAACACCAGATCTGTTTTCCTAAAGCACATGAAAGTGGAATGATTTGAACTTGAGTTGCCTTCAGAGAAACGGACCAGCTGTTGCTTTGTCCGCTCACACGTCTTTGATTCGTCTGTAAAGGTCATTGCTCATTGGCTGATTCTCATTAGACGCTCATTAAAGCACCAAGGCGTGTTCCAGCAGAGAGAGACAAATCAACTTTTACTTGTGACAGCTGAGCCTGGAGCTGCTCTGGTCTTGGGTTTCCTCGCCCCCCCCCCCCAAATATGACATTGTTATTTGAGCATGAGCTCGCTCTCGTAAGCTTCAGGCGCTTTGACTGATAAACAAGGCTATTTGTACTTTGCCGACAGACATTTGTGGCTATGCTGTAGACTAGGACAAGAACAGATCCAAGAGTCTAGAGGTGTAATGGCTGCTGTTTTAATAGCCTTGTGATTGTTTGACTGTGAGACGTAACAGAAAAAGTGACGGTTAAGGTGTGAAGAGGTTTGATGACAGGATGAATTTAATAGGATCAGCTTTCAAAGTATAATCAGATCAGAAAAGACTGAAATCAGAGTAAATAAGACCCTGTTGTAAAAGACGTGAGAATTGGTTTGTGCAAACACGAGAGTGCACACCAAAACCTATGAACGTCAGCATCGAGGCTAATTACGGTACGTGAGAAAAGCAATTTAGTCATGTGCACTGACTGTAAATGGAAGCCCACATCTGTTATAGTATAAATGTGTTCTACACCTACAGTGGAATTCCCGCCGCATATGGGGGCAAAGAATATTAAACAGTGACTCCTTTTTGACATCTGCACTCCATGTGTATGTATGTATGTGTGTGTGTGTGTGTGTGTGTGTGTGTGTGTGTGTGTGTGTTAATAGTGGTTCTAAGAGCTGCGCACTGTGAAGCAAAAACAGGGGAAGTGGGGGGGCTCTCTGTTTAGGTGGCAGTTTGGTTTTTAAAGAGGAGACTGTCCCCCCACCAGCTTCCTCTTTCTCACATTCCCGTACACACACACATACACAGACACACACGCACACATGCACACACACACACACACACACGCACACACACACACATACACTCACACACATGTATACACACACAAGTAACAGTTCATACATGACTGCTTTTGTGTGTGAGAGAGAGAGAGCATATACGTGCTGTTAAAATGCGGAGACACTGCGAACATAAGTGTTAAAAGCCATCCATGGGTCTGTACCTCATGACAGTCTTACTCAGTATCACATGTTTAAATAAGATGTTTGGCTTGGACAGACTCTGTGTGTATGCTCTATAGTTAGACCTTACACCAGTGACCCATGGCCTCAGTTGGTTGAGTAATGTTTTTCATTTTGCTATGAAAACCTCATATAGTTTGTCAGCCCACCCTCATCAATATTTATGTGTTCATACTGTTTTTAGCGAGCAAATATATTATGAGAGCATCTGTTTTCAGCACCGTGCTAAAACTTGTGCGTCCGGTCACATCACAGTAACTGCTGGTGGTACCAGAATAGATAATGACAAAGGAAGTGGCTCGCGTGAAAGCAAGCTAGTGGTGCATGTGACTTGATAGATAATACATTCTGTGGTACAGGCTCACCAAATTAGTACGCTTATTACCGTGTATGCATTGTCGTGTCACGTGAAAGCGACCAGGTCAGTGTTTTTTATGCAGTTTTAATTAAAACAGTAATGCACCCACTGTGTATAGCATTTTTCATTTTTCTACCATATCTTGAGCATGCTCTAAACAGGACAGAAAGGTGGCCCTCATTGTGACAAACAGTTGACTATTGTTGTACTATTGTGCAGTTAAATTTACATTCGTGTCCAAGTCGAATCGAAACTCATTCAGCTCCACAACCTTGATTCCTTTGAGTGGTGGCAGCGTTACTGAAGCGTGGTTTGTTTATATCAGATACTGATGCACGGCAGATGGAAAGATGTTCAAACCTGAATTATTTACACCGTGAATCAATATACAAGAGTAAAAAAAACCTCAGGCAATTTGAAAAATCATAACACAGGAGATCATTTTTTTGCTACCAAGAGAAAGTCGCCCCTCACTAATCCTTCACCAAATGCTTAACAAGAGGACTGTAAAGTCAAGAAAACAGTTTGATTCAGTTTGGCCTTTTTATTTTTTGCGCGCGTGTGTGTGTGTGAAGGTAGTTCCGTGCCTGCTCACTCCATCTTGAAAGTCCTCAGCAGTTTCCCCTTTTCAAAACTCCCAACTCATGCCCAAAACTTTGATCTGGGGAACATTTTCGGAATTTTGTGTTCCTTCACGCCTGTAAGCATGTTTTGATGGAAACGCAGCTGCCCTGCAGGATCTTATATAACTTATCTGAGTTATAGCACTGAGGGATGCGTAGCTCTCGGATTTGACTGCTCTTCATGGCTACTCTGGCTTGTTGGATTGATCGATCTGTTGTTACCCTGTGACCCTGGATGAGAAAACAGTGCATGGACTGCTCAAATAGATTGACAGGCGGACAGATGCACGGACAGACAAACGGATGAATCAATGCGTTAATACACTGGAGGGACAGACAGAGGGATGGGTGATTGGAGAGGTGGACAGCCTGAGCGGTTGACAGCGGTCAATTGATTGGTCGACAAGCTAATTGTTTAAAGCTAATTCTCATTTACAGAATATTGTTAAAGCTATCGGGAAGTTAAATTGATGCCTAAAACACTTGGCAGCGTGCCACCTTGCCGAACCTGTAAATGCACTGAACATCCATTTAAGTTAACCGAGGCATATCAAATTACCAATTTAACCGCAATCAGGCCAGGCAGCCGGGGTCACCCTCCGCTATGGAGCGTCTCTGGGCTGCGGAGGATTCCATTAGAGACAAGCTCCATCACTCAACGTCGGAACGTGCGGCCCACGTAAAGCCCCCCTTCACCAACATCCAAAGTCGTTTTGCAAAGTCAGAATGATTAATCATGCCGGGGCTGAGTTAAACAATTACCCCGCAATTTGGAGTTCGGTCACATACAAATGACCACTCTGCCGAGAAAGTGATGAACCCGAGCTCAGAAAAAGAAAAGAACGTTCTAGAACATCAGCGACTCTAGAATTCAGGCTATCGCTCCGCAAGATCTATGTCACTCCCAGGGCAGAGGATTGATTGAGTGCTTTGAACTACCCCCCCCCCCCACCCCACCCCACCCCCCACCTCCCTCCAGGCCTCCCACAATGCTCTGCTCAGTCCATTTCATGCTGGTTATCCAGAGAACCATCTCTGTGTGGCCTGACAGAAACCTTTGTCACCAAGAGAACTGATAAGCAAAAGACACGGCTACGGCGGCTTGTCTCTGGCAGTAGAACAAGGAAGTGACATGAGAGTGAGAGAGCAAGAGAGCTGTGTTCTGTGTGCTGTAAGGGTGACGTAATTGAGGAAGGGGATGGGGGGTTAGCAAGTGGCAGTGCTTTCCATTATGAAAGAGGCCTTTGGTTTTTTTATGGAAATATCTGCCCAAAGGCTCAGTGTGACAGGACCGTTAAGCTCGATATCGCTACAGCACACATGACAGGCACCCAACAGTCAGTATATTACCGAGAGACCAACACGATAGCACGTTTCAACATGTGACAGAATGAGAGGGTGTGTGTGTGTACATGTATGTATTTATAAACGTGCTAAGGTAAATGCATTCTGGTAACTTGGTCCCATGCTAGTCACATATATTTCTGTGTGATTGCAAAAGCTCGTCCCAGACCGAATCACATTCGCTTGGAGCTGACATTTAACTAAAAATGGAAAAGCTGACAAAATGCTTGATTGTCCAGTGGGATCCTGGTTTACGCTGAGAAATTTGACAATCATGACACATCATTGTGCTCGATGAGTTTATGAGCGGTCCCTTGCGACAATATGAATATCTAGAAGTTGAAAAGAAAAAAAAAACAGGGATGTAACGAGCCAGTTTTTCCAGCGATATCAAGGCTACTTCCACAGTACGCTTGTGTTCAAACTATTTACAAGCATGTCACTCTGGCTTTGTGTTTTATGACAAAGAAGGGCAGAACTATTGATGATTAATACAGAATTTGTACACAGTGTAGGGCAAAGTGAATATCTAATACTCTATCGTACTCTATAATACTCTGATACTCTACTACTTCTCTACTGAAGTATTTCAGAACTCCTTCTGTGTGTGTGTGTGTGTGTGTGTGTGTGTGTGTGTGTACGTGTGCCTATCTGTGTGTGTGTGTGTTTGTGTGTGTTTGTGTGCCTATCTGTGTGTGTGTGTGTGTGTGTGTGTGTGTGTGTGTGTGTGTGTGTGTGTGTACATGTGCCTATCTGTGTGTGTGTGTGTATGTGTGTTTGTGTGCCTATCTGTGTGTGTGTGTTAGTTTTGCTGAATGGCTCAAAACAAATCCCTACAGCTCATACAAAGCCATTAAATACTGAACTCACAGTGAATCCAGACACTCCTAATTATTTCAAATCCCTTTTCTTTTTCTCTTTCTCTCTCCTCTCTCTCTGCCTCTCTCTTGCTCTCATTCTCTCTCTCTCTCTCTCTCTCTCTCTCTCTCTCTCTCTCTCTCTGCTCTCTATTGCTCCAGCAATGCAGGTTTTCTGATACTTTTCCATATGGTTTCCATCTGTCCTGTGTTGCCAGTGTGATGGCAGTGCCTAGACTGAGTTAGCTCTGTCAGTTTGTGTGTATTAGGCCATTCCAAAAACATAGCTGACACAACTGACATGTACATGCTCAGAGTGATGATGTCATCAGACAAAATCTTGAGAACTCTTTAAAAGTGGTCGAAGACAGACCACCAGAGTGCAAGAATTGCACAAGATCTTTGTGTGTGTTGCTTAGTGACATTGCCAGAAAATACTAGCACATAGTTGTTTTCTTTTGTGTCTTTAGTGAGTAACTGATCAGAATGTTCCAGAAGCAGTTATCCAAGTGCACATCTGCAGGAGAATGGATTCTTAAGTACTTTTGCTGTACTGTGTGGAGATAACACAGCAGCAAAATTGGTGCCTCTATCCGGAGCCTGTGTTCATGCGACCCAGTGTGCTATTAGGACTCTCACTGTGAGGAACACAGAGCTGTTTTCCTCAAGGACTGTGTTTGTTTGTGTGTGTGTGTGTATGTGTGTGTGTGAGAGAGTGAGAGAGAGAGAGAGAGAAAGAGAGAGACTGTGTAGAATGATAGCGTGCGCATGCAGGGGGGGGAAAGCCAGGCATTACATCCCTTCAAAATAGATTTAAATACAGAGTAGGAGCTGCATGGAGGTCAGCGGGAAAACTTTAGTCTGCCCCAACACTCTGCTCTCAAACCAGTCTGGGGAGCAGCACTATCCCACTACACAATCCCCACAGGGCTGTTTTGATGAGACTCCAGTGCCTCGACGCTGCTCTGGTATGAGACATAAGTAGGGCTCTGTCTTCCTACGAAAGATATAGCGCATAGAAAATTCTAGAAGAGCTTGTCAAAGTCAAGAGGTCTCATTTAAAACGTTATGTCCTTTAATGTATCCGCTCAGTGGGTTTGAGTGATGGCACGGTGCCAAACTCAGCTTTGTCAGGGCTGCGTGTGATGCTCATGGCTCCTTGGGGAGTTTTGATAAAGTCAGAGGCTGCTACAGCAAAAAAAAAAACAAAAAAAAAAACAAAAAATCAACAGAAAGTCAACGATGACAAAAGACTGAGGTGAACCACTTTTAAACCAACTCCACTACCCATATCATGTGTTATTACTCTTACAAGACCAGACTGTAGTAGTAGCTATTTGCTCCAAACCACAAAGCAGTGTGTGCCCCACATCTTTTGTGTGCGGATGTCCTTTTGAATGAATCTAACCCTGATCACAGGGCATTTGTCTCTGAGTATGGCTACTCCCTCTCTATTTACATCATTCTCCTTCACTGAGAAATGCTTGAAGGGCTTCTCTTTCTTCTTTCTCAGTATTATGCTCTTTCTCCTCCTCTTTCCTTTCTACTCTCTCTCTCTCTCTCTCTCTCTCTCTCTCTTTTTTTTTCATTAGCCTAAAACCATTAAAGGCTTGTGGGTAGTGAATATAGACATGTGCCTGAGAATCTAGACATTCGTCCTAACTTCAAAACCTCTCTCTCTCTCTCTCTCTGTCTCTCTCTCTCTTTCCCTCTCTCTCTCTCTCTCTCTCTCTCTGTCTCTCTGTCTCTCTTTCCCTCTCTCTCTCTCTTCCTCTTTGGATCCTCTCTTTATTTCTCGTGTGCGTCGTGCATCTAAGTACACAGCATTAAGCACAGACTGAAGGACCTGTCTTTGGGTACTGTTTGAGTAGCAGCCCAGAATGCACAGGCCATTTTGTCTGTAAGGCGAAAAGATGATGAAATAACCTTTATGCATAATGACAGAGTGGAGAGAAGAAGCTTGCACAAATAAAATGGTTGAGGGACCACACTTTGATTCCTCATCTTCATAACCTCATTTTTTTAATTTTTCATGCAAATAGCCTTTATTTTTTTGGCTTCTTTAATTTTGGTGCACAGTATTAAAGTGGCTTGTTGTTCTGTAATGTGACGGATCAGTAAGACAATCACAGAGGGTTATCATGTCTCTTCGCGTAATAGTCTATAGATTTTTGTATTTTTTTCTGTAAATTTTCTTGTTCTTGTTATTTGAAATCTGTAAGAGACGTGCCTGGCATATGTGTTTGCAGTTGGGTCAATATGCATTTCTCTCTTTAAAAACGTTCAAAATGAAAACCATAAGAGGGTCGCTGCGGGTTTGCATTAGATCCAGATGCCCTGCTTTTACTAAACCTCATCTGGAGTGCATTTCGCCGTTCCCTTTCCCAAGACGACGCACACATAGCACTGCTTACCCTGTTACCTTCTCTGAGAGACTGTTTATGAAAGTCGTTGACAAATGCAACATCGTGCTTTTTCAGGCAACAAGACCCATATGTTCAGTTACTTACCTCACAGGGACAGAAGAAAGTATCACGGACCGAATGTATTATTGGGAATTTGGCTTGAGTTCTCTCTGAGATGGGCAGTCGATGCCATTTAGAGCATTTATGATCTCCTACTGTGTATTACACGGCTTTGATGAGCTGTTTCACAATTCGTCCCTCCATGGCTGACTCTGTTCCAGGCCGCGGTTCTGTTGCTGCGGTCCAGATCTCACTCAGGCAGGAGGGCTAGGGTAATGTCTCAAGTGGCAAGGATAAGCCTGGGGTTTTTTTTTGCAATGCTGATTATTGACCTCCCCAAGAGATCCACTCACTTTGCACAGGACTCCTTTGACTTTTTAGAGGGTACCTTTTACTTAACTGAGATTTCCATCAGCTCTCCCAGGGATTTCCATTTACCTTACAGAGACATTCCCTTACAGAAATCTCCATTTACTTTACAGAGACATTCCTTTACAGAAATCTCCATTTACCTTACAGAGACATTCCCTTACAGAAATCTCCATTTACTTTACAGAGACATTCCTTTACAGAAATCTCCATTTACCTTACAGAGACATTCCCTTACAGAAATCTCCATTTACTTTACAGAGACATTTCCCTTACAGAAATCTCCATTTACTTTACAGAGACATTCCTTTACTGTACAGATATCTCAGTTTACTTTACAGAGACATTCTATTACTTTACAGAGACATTCCTTTACTTTACAGACATCTCAGTTTACTTTACAGAAACATTCCTTTACTGTACAGAAATTTCAGTTTACGTTACAGAGACATTCTTTTACTTTACAGACATCCCTGTTTACTTCACATAGACATTCTTTAACTTTACAGACATCCCTGTTCACTTTGCAGAGACATTCCTTTACATTACGGAGATATTCTTTTACATTACGGAGACTCTCATAAAACTTTGCAGTGCCATGCAAGTGTTACCAAGTGACACTCTTTGTGACACTGTAATGCAGTCTGTCTGACAGGAGCATATCTTAGTCAGAGTTATGGTCCACGCCCCACCCCCTTCCCACACCCTTCACTAGTGCTCATAAAGCCGCTTGTTAAAATGTGCGAAAAATAGTGATTGGAATAAATGTGTGCGAGCGGAGATGCCAGGCCAATTAAAGGATATGCTAGACTAAAGGTATATTACAATCTGGACTGTTTACAGCCTGTTCACATTTGAAGTGTTTGCCCAGAAGAGAATGAGACGGGGGAAAAAAGAAATAAAGAAAAAAGAAAAAGGAGAAAAAAAAAACAGTTTATGGAAAATGAGAGGGATGCCAGGTTTGCCACCCGCTGTTCTGAGTGTTTCAAGCTGGTTGTCCTGGATCCTGCCACCCTCATCTATCACTCAAGCCCCGTTTACAGCCCCCAGAGGTTTTAAACTGTGTTTTTTTTTCTCTCCACTGTGCACTGAGAGAAGATTCTTTTATCTGCCCACCTATGGTTGTGTTTAGAGAAGCCACATTGGGATAAACAGAATAGGGAAGTCTGTGCTGTGCTTATGCATCAATATCTTGTCATAATATGCAGTGTTCTCTGGGTTGAGACCTGTTAAAGAGTTTTACGGTCAGAAACAGCTGTGACGAGTTGACGACCTGACTATTGTTTAATTAGTTTTTGAAAAGCAAGGTGTGTTTAAAGCAGCTGGAGTCCAATCACTAATGCAATATCTGTGCAATTAGAGTGCGTTTGGTTGAGTGCATCTTCTCTTCTCTTCTCTTCTCTTCTCTTCTCTTCTCTTCTCTTCTCTTCTCTTCTCTCCTGGTGTCTTCTCTTCTCTTCTCTTCTCTTCTCTTCTCTTCTCTTCTCTTCTCTTCTCTCCTCATTTCTTCACTTCTCTTCTCGTGGCTGTCTCAGTGAAATGCCTGGATTTAGGGGCTTGTTCTTACCAATAGGAACAGAATGGGAGGTTGTTGTCTATGCTGTAGGTTGGACTAGAGAGGAGTAGATTGACAGAGGGATCGGAGAGTACCGGGGCAGTGAGGTGTGGTCTTGCATTACTAAACACCTGTTCTCCCTTCCCTTGCCGCAACCAAGCAACCTGCCAGATCACCCCAGCCCAGTCTCCATGGTGACGGAGTTTGAAAGGATCTCTTTTTTTTTTTCGCCCCACGAGCAAAACACACATACTATAAAACAGTCTTTATGACAGTCTGATGTAGAGCTAAGCTATTATGTGTTACGTAACTGTGTAAATTCCATAATGTCTCTTTCCCTATTGAGCAAAAATTAGTTGTTTTTTTTGTGTTTGTGTGTATGTGTGTGTGCATTTACTGTACATTACTGTTTATGCATTAGTCATTCTCTTCTCAGTGGAGACAGATTGGAGATTTATGCTACTTCAAGCCACGGGGCTGTGTGAGATTGCATTGGCCTCATAAGCGTAAATGAGACAATTCAAACAAAAGGTTGTCTCACTGGTCCGACGAAGAGTGTCCTCCATTACTGCCACATCATGATTTAACACGCCAACGGCATGGGTAGCACTAGCAAAGGCTCACGAGTGTTTGGGGGAGACCGAAGGGGACAGGGAAAAGACATGCTGCAAACCAATTTCCCATAACACCCTTGGAGTAGAAAGCAATAATAATGATCACGGCCTGATTAACTCAGTTTCGCTCCAGTGCTCTGACTGTGCACGCTACCGTTCACACGAAATATAACACTGTAAATTGCCTTGTTCTGTACAGGCCAAAGTCGACACCCAAGTTAGATTGAATTTTCTTCTCATATACATGCCCCAGTTAATGTAATGCTTTACCATGCAAAGATGCCTTTCTAGAAGAAAAAAAAAAGATTCATTATAAAGTACAACCTCTCTCTCTCCTGCGTTGTTGTTAACAGAAAATGATTACACTCTAATCCATAGGCAGAAAGAAGGACAGGTTGTTCCTTAGTGTAATTGCTTGCGTGTTCAGAAACTCAATACCTCTCCAGGACTTTTAGTCATAGACTGCAGACCAGGCCCGGTTGGCCAACACCCACACCTGCTACCATGTGGAATAACCAGTCCCACTGCTCCAGAACCATGGGGTGTTATGGAAATGGATCTGGCAAAAACACACTGAGCGCTGTTGATTGGTTACAGGAGATGACATGGCATTTAATAGTCAAGTTCCCTCAGCCAGCGTACTTAAACCTAATGAGATAATCAGATGTTAGTTAGCATTCCTGCTATCCCCAAACAAATGTCCTCACATAGTTTTCCCATTTTTCAATGTCATTTGTATTTTATTAAATAATAAAACATGTTTGTTTGCTAATGGTGTAAAATGTTTGTGATGAATGTTCTGTTTGTTGTGTAGTTGTACTGCGTTTTTATCAAATCTGAAGTCAAGATACGCCGTCGCTGACAGCTAATTCAGGCCAGCCTTGTGGTGTGCAGGCCATGGGAAAATGTACTAGCGCTGATGCCAGTCAGTTACAACATTCGCCAGGTCTGCTTGGCAGAGAGGCAGCTTTGGATCCGACTACTACTGGAACATACGAGAATCCTCCAAGCCAAACATTTTCCTGTGAAGTCAGCCTTAAGTTCCATTCTAGAGGCCTGGTTTCTCAGAAGAAATATTAAGCCCTGTTCTGGACAAAATTTCATTATGAATAGATATTCTCCATTTAAAAGTCCAAGTATGCTCTTAATTCTTGTCCCGGAAGAAAAGCACTAATTTTCTCTGTGTGTCTCTCTCTCTCTCTCTCTCTCTCCCTCTCTCTCTCTCTCTCTTGCTCCTCTTTCTTTCTCTCTCTCTCTCTCTCTCTCTCTCTCTCTCTCCCTATCTCTCTCTCTCTCTCTCTCTCTTACAGGAATCCTCAGTCTGCCGGACAGTTTAAGTCTTCATAGGGACCAACAGCGTAAAGCAGGAGAAGGCCATGCTTACAGCCAGTCTGAGCTACGGACCATTGAACAGTCTCTGCTCGCCACACGTGTGGGGAGCATTGCTGAACTCAGTGAGTAATCCAACTCCCACTAAAAAAGGGGGTTTCAACAGTAAATACTAGTGTGGGAGCGGTTGATTCCTCCCTCTTCATCTTGACCCAGGTCAGTAGAGAGGAATTAGCAAAACTCAAAACTAGCCAGTGCTCAAGGACAGACAGAACTCTGCATGTTTCTGTGTGTGTGTGTGTGTGTGTGTGTGTGTGTGTGTGAGAGAAAGAGATTGAGAGAGAGAGAGAGAGGAGTTGGGACGGAGGGGGGAGATCACAACATTTTCATTTCAGCTTACACGATAAGCAAATCTTTTGCCAATGATTGCACTTGTTCCCAGTAACTGTCGAAATATTTTACTAATGAATTAGAACCAAGCAGATCGAGTTTCTCTGCGCTCAAGCACGCTTTTTCATTTTGAAGTAGGTTTCAGTCCCATGTCGCACTGATGATGAGTCAGATAAGGACAGAGCAATGTTTTTTTTTTTTGTTTTTTTTTTACCCTGCTAAAGAGGCAGATCTGTCCTAGATACAGCTCCTCTAATTCACTTTTCTGCCCGCATATGCAAACAAATCTGACCTCGCCTCAACCAACGCACCCCCTTTACTGGAGGTTGACTATATGAAAACTAAAATGATATTTATACTGTAAGTTAGCGGACGTGGTCGGTGATGAATCGTCCAGACAGCTTCGATAATGCAGTGTTTAATGTCATCTGCTCCCTCCCAGGACTCAGAAATGACCGTATATTATGAAATATGATGTGCACATGTATCTGAAAAAAAAAAAAAAAAGTATTTTTATATTTCTTCTATCTTAAGCAAATCGGTAGTACTGATGTATTTTTAAAGAGCTGTTTTTAATAAACAGTCTGGTGTTTACTGAAAGCAAGAACAAGAACAGCTGTGATATGATGGGGAAAATGCGGCGGAAGACATGTTCAAAGAGGAGGGATCCTGTGATGCAACGGAATATATTATCCAACAGCCGGTCTGTTCTATTCTAGAAAACATCAATAACAGAGGAAATTCTATATTCCCTATGTATAACATTTTCGCATACAGCATAGACCCATAAAAAGGAAAATCCATAAAAAATTAGCCCGTGCCCTGAATGAACTCTCTGTGGATCTGCGTTTCCCCAAACTGAGCCATCCTCTGATGCTTCTGTCAGTGATCTTGACTCAGTGAGACAGAATGATTGGGTATGTAGTTACTGAACTGAGTGGAAAACTCTTGTGTTGTTTCAGTGTTAACCTTTAATATTAATTGTCTCTTTCCCCCTTCTGATTCTGAACTATTTTTGAGCTTGTCAGTAGAAATAAATTTTTATCTGAGAGCACGCTCATGCACACTAAATGCCTTTCTTTTTCTCTTCAAAATCTCAAATATCGAATCTGAAAGTGGTCCACTTTTTAACAGGCAACTGTATCCATGGAGATTTTAGCAAAAGGTTTTCTTCCACTAGTCTTTCATTCTTTGAGTTGGTTGGGGTTGAGCCCTGTCCACACAGGTTCCCAGAGGGGAAAATGGGGAGCTGTTTGGACTTCTGACTGGGACAGAGGCCATTCTCTGCTTTGAGACACACACACACACACACACATATAGACACGCAGTACATACAGTGCACACCCTGCGGCAAGGGTAGGAAATGCTTTCCACATTTGGGCCAGACTTCTCAGAACCATACTGACTTAAAGGCCGTACTTGATATTCAGCGAAATTCACATTTGAGAGACCAATAATTTATATTTTTAATTACTTTTGTCCCTTCCCCCAGGCTGTGTGTGTGTTTTTTGTGCGTGTGTGTGTGCATGTGCGTGTGTGTGCGTGCATGTATGTGTTTGTGTGTGTGTGTGTTTAAAGGGAGGTCCCATGGTTTGGGGCTGTCTTGTCAACAAGGGTTTGCATGGCTTTACTCTGAACTCTGACCTAAGCTCCCAGCACTACATTCACAGTCTTTCTCTCTCTCTCTCTCTCTCCCTCTCTCTCTCTCTCTCTCTCTCTCTCTCTCTCTGTTAATTCACATTCCTCTACTAGACCACTCTGGTCTTTCATGCATACATAGGTCTGTTAAAAACTTAATAACTCATCTGCATGCTAAAGTTTAAAATTGGATACATAAGAAGTATAAAACAAGCTGTTCTCTGAATCCATGTAGACACTTCGCTGAAAATTTAAAAAGTATTAAATCCCAGATTTTTCCCCCAACTGTGATACGGTCCTGTAGAAATCTCTGTTGGCATTCTAAAGGTGGCCTGAACAAAATCAAACCATTCTGGTGAACCCTGTATACGACAGACAGTGAATAATTGTAATGTCAGTAGAAAAGCATTGGCCTGCTGCCAGCTGTGTTAAGACTCATGTAAAGACACAAAAGCAATGCGGAGTCATCAGATTCTTCTCTTCAGGCTATGAATAATTTCTGATCTTATCCTTCGGGAAGGTTGATTTGAGCTTTGCTCCTCTGCGTTCGATCTCGGCGGAGCCTGTATCCTGAAAACGATGAACTGTAAACACGGTGTTGCATTCGATGACTGGAGTCTTTTAAATGAAAAAAAATGCTAAACGCTATCTAACTGCATCGCACCCCATATCTCTGTCAAGCCAACCAGCACTGAAGTGTCCTCAGTCTCCCCTGTCCTCGCGGACCAGCCACCCAAAAGTAATACACAGAGATGAAATTTCTCTCTCTCTCTCTCTCTCTCTCTGCAGTCGAAGTGGCTGCCCGCTGAGTCAGTTAGTACTTAAAGATGACAAGAATTAGTCAGATCTACTGCTTTATACAGTCACAGAGTGCTTCTTCTTCTTTTTTTTTCTTTTTTTTTTACAGTAGCTCAGTTCCAGGATTGGGTTATAGCCAAGACTCACTTTGTCCTATTAGAACATTTATTCTGAAAACCCCATGGTGTGAAAGATACTGTGCGTGCAGTGTAGCCAGCTTTTGATAATTCACTGGTTTTGTTCGGAGCTGACAGGCACATTCGGTATGGAGGTGTTGTAGTGAGGAAAACTTAGTAGGAGAGTATGTTTCTGTGTTTTCTGGATTGTTCTTTTATATCTCTGGACAGCTGGGTCAGATTCAGTCTTAGTCATCATTCACCATTATGGAGAGGAGCTTGTCTTATTGTGCGTTTAAACTTAAGGAGCCACTGAGCTGTGGAAATGTCTAATGCTGTAATGAGGCATATAAAGCGTGTTTTTAAGTGTATTCAGAAGACCAGCCTTCCCATGTCTACAACTTAGTTGATCATTTATTTGAAGTGTATTATACTTGCTCTGTATCTGTCTCCATCACCCTGTCTCATCTCTCTCTCTCTCTCTCCCTCTCTCTCTGTCTCTCTCTCTCTCTCTCTCTCTCTGTCTGTTGCTCTTTCTTTCTCATTCTGTCTCTCTCACTCTCTCTCACTATCTCTCTTTGACTTTCCTTCTCTGTGTGCGTGCGTGTGTGTGTGTGGGAGAGAGAAAGAGTGAGAAAGAGAGACAGTGTCTAAGAAAGAAAGAAAGAGAGAGAGAGAAAGAGAGAGAGAGAGAGAGAGAGAGAGAGAGAGAGAGAGAGAGAGAGAGAGTTTGTGTATGAATGTTAATACTTAACCCAGGGTCATGTTGGAGAAGTCCCTGACCATTTGCAGCTTATGTGAGACTGAGAATTGGTTAATAGTGATTTACTCATTTGCTTTCACTAATTCGCTATTTTCCCCAGAAGGAAAATAAAACTCTTATGTAAAACCAACAGCTACACGAGCAACTGCTTGGCCTTTGATGAAAACCTGCTTACCAGTTTGGAAAGCCCATTCCCAGTGGCCCGAGGGGGCAATTAAAACACTTCACAGTTGGACAGCCATCAAGCAGCGCTTACATGTTTTCTCCCTCACATCTCTATGTTTTCCTAAGAGTTTCAGGTTCCTCTCCTAACTCCACTAATGCCCCAGTTCCCTTTGTTACCATACAACTCTCTTTATGCTCTGGGACCATTTTACTCCTGCTGACGTTCAGTCATTTACCTAAACATTTCCTACATAAAGTATGGGTCATTTAGTTTTCATTTTTGGAATTATTTGAAATAACATAGAAAGAAAAACTTGCCAAATGACTAATTCTTTTATGGCTCGTATCCTGTGAGCTATATGGAATAAAAATTTTCAGTCATAGGTTGTTTTGTTTTTTTTGAGGGGTCCTAATAAATAACTAAGACATTTCTCTCTCTGGTGTATCAGTCAAGTGTTAGTGACTTGAAATATTCTGATTTATTTGTTTTTTTCTTAGCGGAGTATGACACATTGGCACTGAGGGTGGATGCGCGTCGTGTGATATTTTTTGCGGATCTAGGTGCGACTGAGTTTTTTTTTTTTTTTAATAATGTGACACAGGGTGAAAAAAAATGTCACCTGTGTGTCTTGTCTGAACATGTTTTATTCATAGAGCGGCTGAGCCATCAATTCATCTCACAGTCGTCACACTTAAAGACCATTCCATAAACCTGAACACACACACACACACACACACACACTCATACACACACACACACACACTCAGCAGCTCAGGGTCACCTTGACAGCGCCATGGATTCTTATGGAAGCTTCTATCCATCTATGAAGGATGGTGATGTAATTCAGTGCCGGTATCTATTTGCCTTTGAACTGCAAATGAATGAAGATATGAAAATTTTGTCTGCTCAAGGCTTCGTTGTGTCAGCTGTAACTGTTATTTTTTGAGCCTTTATTTGCTGCAGTGGATTTTGTCTTTGTTTTTTTTTTGTGCCTTTTGCTGGTTTATCTTGAATGTACAGTTGTCAGTCAGCCCTGCTGTTGCCACTTGGACCAGAGGAAATGTCACAGGCTGTCATAAATAAGAGATGAGTCCACCAGACACAGCAGTGCCCTGGGAGAGCATGACTCCAATCTCCCTTTTCCCTCTTAAGGGCCCACTGTCACCATATCTGGCTTCTCATTGGTTGTGTATGTGTGTGTGCACTTGTTTCTGTGTATGTGTGTCTAAAGGTGTTTGTGTATGCATGGGTATTTTCATTTTTGTATTAGGAATCTGTGTATGTGGTGTGTGTGTGTGTGTGTGTGTGTGTGTGTGTGGAATGGTGTGGCAAAAGCTACCTTATGTTTAACAGGTAATTTTGAAATCAGCACCTCATGTGGAATCACTGTGACTACCTTCATTGTGCATTCAGAGAGTGCCATTGTTTATTTGCCCGAGCTATGCAGATCTCAACAATAACCCTGTTATTCCAACTCTTCTCAGGTTCTGGAGTCTTGGCAGAGAGAGGTCCAAAGTTCTAACAGTTAAACAAACACTTGATTTGACTTAATGGCTCCCTCTGTCATGTGTATGTGATATAGACGGTCAGTTTATTTGTAGGAAGATGTTAAATAGACTCTGGAGAGTCACTCGGTTTGTGTGTGTGTGTGTGTGTGTGTGTGTGTGCATGTGTGTGTGCGTGTGTGCGTGCGTGCGTGTGTGTGTATGTGTGTGTGTGTGTTCAGCAGCTCCTTACTGTATTGTGTAATAGACTGTCATTGTTTATCTGAATGCCTTGTTGTGTGGCAATATTTGATTGACAGTTCTGTGGAATCAGGAGCACCATTTTCTTACAATATAAAGCATTCTCTTTAGGGCAAAAAAAGGCAATTCTGCTTCACGCCTCTGTTAAATGAGTACTGGACTTCATCTGAACCATCTTCTCTATAATGGCCACAAACACAGAAGAGCTTTGTATTTATAGCAGAAGAACACAACAGAGAAGCCTGAACAAGAGCAGATGGGAGTCAGTGTGTGTGTGTGTGTGTCTATGTGTGTGTGTGTGTGTGTGTGTGTGTGTGTGTGTACATGTTTGCATGTGTGTAATATGAGCAGGCATGAGAACAGGCATGTACACTGCCTTTACATTGAAAGACTTACATAACAGTTTAACCATTGAGAACATTACCAAGGCTTTGTGATTACAGTGAATGGGAGGCTCTATATAGCTACTGTAATCATATCCCATCCACTCACCAAGAACATCCACCATACAAAGCCATAATAACCTTCAGAACACACTTAAGATATGATAGGCCTCTTCAGTTCTGATAAAGCACCTCCATATCTCTCATTTCTTTTTTTACTGGTCGTTTATTTGTTTGATTGTTTGTTTAAAAAAAACATAATCGTGTACATTGAAAGGCATAGAGTCAACGGTACATTGTATTTAAGAATTTAGATTAGATGCACAGTAGATAAAAGGGATAAAGACAACCGAGTGAGGGAAGTCTACTGCTGGATCTTTAGCAGTTTCGCTAACACTTTGAACCCGGTCCTGTGCCCCCCTGCAGGTGACCTTGTGTCCAGGGCAATGCATCACCTGCAGCCCCTGTCCATTAAGAACCACAGTAATGGCACTCCAATCCATCAGAAGAGCAGCTTCATCCACTGGGAGCCTGAGGCCCTCTACACCCTCTGCTACTTCATGCACTGCCCACAAATTGAGTGGGAAAACCCCAACGTGGAGCCCTCCAAAGTGACCCTGCACACAGAAAGGTCAGAGGACTTTCCAGTGCCTGTAGACCACCACACTTCAGTTCCAGTCAGTGTGACTCACTGTGTAAAACTATAGCTGATGCAAAATAAGAGCAGGCAGATGAAACCGAGACGAGAGTCTTTTTTAAAGGCGTTTAGGAATTATTTGCTGCGTCACTTCACGCACGGGAGAGTTTACGTGACGTGTACATGTTCAGCGGGGGCTCATTTCAGAATGACCGTATTTATGTTTTCAAGTCATGAGCAGTAAAAAGATGTAGTTGTAGAGCTAGCTATAAAGGTCAGCTGGAAAGGAAGACAGTCAGTGGTTAAGTTTAGACGGACTTGTTTGAATCAAGAGAACATTTTTAAGATGTCTCGTATAGTCGACTTCTCTGTAACCTCATATTAAAGTGCAGAAGTGTCTTTTTAATTATGTACAGCATGTGGATTCAGATGAAGAACTCGGTTTGAACTCTTAAATAAAGAGGATTAGATCTCATTTTCAACGAGATAAATTTAGAAATAATCCCAATATGCCTCCTGTTGTACCTTCACGCAATCAAAACCCGTTTAGTAAAGGCTGAGGACTTGAAGAGACAGTGCTTATTTTGTCTCAGTTTGTCAGGACAGACAGTAATGTGAGTGCCCATCTCTCAGGTACAAGTCCCTCCTTCTTTTTGTCTCCCCCTACAGGCCGTTTCTAGTACTACCACCGCTCATGGAGTGGATCAGAGTGGCTGTAGCACATGCGGAACATCGCCGCAGCTACTCAGTGGACAGTGACGACGTACGGCAAGCGGCCAGACTCCTGCTGCCCGGGGTGGACTGTGAACCAAGGCAACTCAAGTATGCCAACCATATGGCGAATACAGTAAATACCCCTACATAAGAAATACAGAGCCTACCACCCCCCCCTCAAAAAACACAGCGTATTACACACTTTTGGCCATATGTGCCCTCAGAACACCCTCAGACAACTCAGCAGAAACGAATGTTTTCCATGATAACAACTTTAAAGGTTAAAATGATTTAAGATGACATTTATTTTCAAAACGAAAAAAAATCTAAATAAAAAAAAAAAAAAAACAGCAGTCCAGTGACTTTTAGAGGTAATAATTAAAGTTTTGTTTTTTTTTTGGCAAAAGGAACAATGATTTTGTAAGGTTTTTTCATTCTATCTTTGTCTAAGGACGGATGACTGTTTCTGTGTGTCACGGAAGCTGGATGCTGCTTCCACGGAGGCCAAGTTTCTGCAGGACCTGGGTTTTCGCATGCTGAACTGTGGCCGCACAGATCTGGTTAGACAGGCTGTGAACCTGCTGGGGCCTGATGGCATTAACAGCATGAGTGAACAGGTTAGATATGCAGACACACACACACACACACATGCACACGCACACACACATACACACGCACACACACACACACACACACACACACACACACGCACGCACGCACACACACACACACACGCAGTCACTCAGAGAACTTGGTCAAAACAGCACACCACTGTTCGTTGCTGAAATTAGTTTATACCCTTGTGTTGGTACACAAAGTTACTGAATGTTTGTTTCAGAACGTACTCTTTTTCATTCAGAATTACCCCCCCTGTTTGCATAACGTTCCACCACACATGAGTACCTCTGTGTCACACACATCTACAGCCACAGCGGTCAGTTGGTAACTATGCAAATTAGATCCAGCTTTAGGCACAGATTCCACACACTTTCCATCAGACGCTGTTCACTTGGCCGTACTGCTGAACTTCATAAAGGGAAATATTAGTCATTCCCAGCGTCTCAGAGTGGTCTACGCCATGAACGTCATCTGGTTTTTCCGTTGTTTGGTTCCTGTGATGGATGTCCAGGTTCAGTTTTGCATAGTCCTTTAACAAGAGGACAGGCTCTGTCCAGCTCTATTAGAAGGCGCAGAGTGAATCTGTTGTACTTAACATAGGTGTGGTGATCGCCTTGTTTTTGGTCTAACATAAACACAGGAATCGTTTATTAAAAAAAAACACAATAATTTTTTAACGCAGATGATCGGTATTTTGCTTTTGTTAGGGTTATTCTTCCTCTTATGCGTCTTCTTCTTTCACTGATTGCGACAATCGTCCAATTTGTCATTTCGATTTTTTTTTTTCTGAATGTGATTCTCGTCAAAGGTCAGACGTGTCAAGAAATGTCAAGCAGAACTGCAAAACAACAGAGACAAAAATAAGGAACTAGTAACTATTAGTATCTCAGAAAGAAGTGAAATCCCATAATTACCATCATTTCACAGGTTCAGTCTGAGGTGTGGGAGTCTATTGAGAAATGTGGATTTCCCATAATCAGCCTACACTTCTCATCACATGCAGTATATGTGGAATGTATCACTGAACTGCGATTGTCTCTGCGTCTGTCTTGTTTGTCTGTCGCCTAGGGGATGACCCCACTGATGTACGCGTGTGTCCGTGGCGACGAGGCCATGGTCCAGATGCTTCTAGACGCTGGAGCAGACATCAATAGTGAGGTCAGTGATGAAAGCAACCTTTAAACTACATAAAAGGCTGTCCACATAAAAAAAAAGGTTTACCTCATACTTGTCTACATCTAGTGAGATCTAGTATCTTGTATCCAGATCTAGATCAGGCATGTTTAGATACTAGTCTCATTTACAGTCTTATTAGACTAAACCCTTAAGTAAGGAGCGACAAGTTAAGGTGTTAATGCAAATGATGAAATAATGATCAGTTTAATGAGGAACAGTTGTATGAGAACACAGAGGGATTTTCGGCCCCATTGTGGAACATCACCCTTTTCTTAATATTCCACTTTCTTTGCTTGCTTGCAGGTCCCATGTCATATATAGACATTGTCCAAATTCATTGCATCCATTGTTTACTTCTGCCTGTTCTGTTTGTCCTTTGTATGTGTGTGTTTGTGAGAGGAGACCCAGAATGCTCTGGTTTTCACCTCACATGCGTCCTTCCATTTTTTCATGGAGTTTGGGGTAGGGTTAATAATTACCAGTAATTACCATTCACCTCGTAGGTGTGTTGGCCCAGTCAGTAAACATTTAACAGTCCAGTAATTTACTCAGACACATGCTCAGACACACACACATACGTGCGTGCACACACACACGCACGCACGCTCGCACATGCAAATATTAGTCACACATTGTAGTATGCCTGAACATGTTTGATAGAAGTGATCTGGATTAGATGTCTTTTTATTCTAAGAGCAAGGATACACCTAATTAGCTCTATTTGACTTGCCTTAATACGTTACTGTACACTCTAACCGGCATGCAAAGACAAAGGATAAAGTAACTTAGCCACTTATTTAAAGACAATGGGTTTGGCCTTTAGATGCAGTGTCACACAGTTATGGAAACATTATACACTATTATTAAGAAGACTCTTAAATAAGTGGATTGAATGCCACTAAATGACAGGATATGAATGTAATGTTACTCCTTCATATTAAAGTGAATGACTAGTAAGTCCAGACAAGACGCGAATGCTAAAGAACCCAACACTGCTACACACTTCAATGCAGTCCTGGGTCCACACACTTTCCGATCAACCGACGGACGAAGATGTCAAAGCAGACATCGATACGTACAGGATAACACAATCTAACGAAAAAAAAAAAAAAGAAAACGAAAAAGTCACAGAGGAGTCACATTGTCAGAATTTGAGCTGAGCACAGCTCTTCCGGCGTCAGTCTGTGTTTCGTTTTTCGTTTTTTTGTTTTTTTTTTCCCTTTATTTTTGCCCCAGGCCAGCACTTTTTCTTGGCACTATCCCCCCTTTCTTCCATTCTTTCTCTCCTCCCTAACTGTCCCCTGTGGCTTCCCAGGTGCCAAACACAGTACACAAGCACCCCTCAGTCTTCCCCGAGACACGACAGTCCACGCCACTCACTTTCGCCGTGCTGCACGGACACGTGCCCGTGGTTCAGGTAGAGCTGTTTTTTTTTTCCTTTACTCTGATTCTCTATTAACCAATCAGCATTCTGCTTTTAACAATGGATTTTTTAAAAAAAAAAATTTTAACCATGGTGACTGTGAGATTATTGAAGCGCTGTCCTTAAACTGGGGTTAGCACGTTATTGCAGGAGTGAGTGCTTTCGTGACGTCGGCAGAGTAAATGTGTGTGAGCTGATGGGAACGAGAGAAAACAGTGCCATAAGGAGCTATTTAATGAATAATGAGATTTGACTACAATATGAGGTCTAATGTTCATTTTAAAAAGTCTAGCTGCATTCTGAATGATTGCTCATTATTCCGCATAATGGACATTTGAAAACCCCAGGAAAAAAAAAGAAAAAAACATAATTGCCTTTCTACTGATTTAGGCTGTATGGGGCATATTGTTTTCCTTGCAAAAAAAAAAAAAAATCAAGTTTGAAAAGTCAGAGAGGTTTCCAGAACTTTTGGTTGTACGTATTTAGAAGGGAGTCAAAACGTCACCGCACGCCATTTTCATGTAATCATTTAACATCCCAGATGTACTCGTGTATTTTGTCTTTTTTTTTTCTTTCTTTTCTTTTTTTTTTTTTGTCCTCGTCACTGTCACAAAGTAATCCAATTACCGATGATTTCAAGCTGTTCTTTGTTTTCTGACGGAGCAGAAACGGTAGTTGGCAGTGGATCCGCACTAGGCGAACTCGTTGCATCAGCCTCGTCAGCTCTGCTGATGTGCTGGAGACTCTGCGGAGTCTTTTTTGGATGCTGTGAAACGTCAAATAACAGCCTGTCATTTTGCAGCTTCTCTTGGATGCCAGAGCCAGTGTTGAAGGCTCTTTGCAGGATGGCATGGAGAACTACACAGAGACACCTTTGCAGTTAGCCTCAGCTGCAGGTACAGCTCAACTCAGCTGACAGTCAGTCAGTCTCAATCTCTCTCCTCTCACATCTCTGACATTATAGAAGGATGCAAATTTATGATATGTCTCCAAAAATACTCTGGTTGTGGCTAAGATGTGACAGGCCATCACTGACGTGAAACTGTGCTGTGTGTGTGTGTGTGTGTGTGTGTGCAGGGAACTTTGAGCTAGTCTGTCTGTTGTTGGAGAGGGGGGCAGATCCCATGGTTGGAACAATGTATCGTAATGGCATCTCTACAGCACCACATGGAGATATGAACTCTTTCAGCTTAGCAGCAGCACATGGACACAGGTAACTACACACACACACACACACACACACACACACTCACACCATGCATCACACACAAACACTTCTCATTTCACAATGGTGCCAGCTGACTGCAGAGCAAAGCTGTAACTACTAATAAACTCCCCATAACCTTCTTTGTATGGAAATAAATGTATTTTTCACATTATCTAGAGGTCTTTTTTTTTCGGTTCCCCTCTATGGATTTTCCAGAAGTAAAGCCTGTTCTCCTTCTCCGCTGTGACACAGGAATGTGTTCCGTAAGCTTCTGTCCCATGCGGAAAAAGGGAAAGGAGATGTTTTGTCTCTGGAGGAGATCCTTGCTGAGGGTTCAGAGGCTGGGGAGAGGAGCTCCCTTCAGATGGAGTCGGCACGCACGGGCAAAGCCAAACTCAAAGCCCTGAAAGAGGCCATGTACCACAGCGCAGAGCACGGTCACGTCGACATCACGTTGGACATACGCAGCCTAGGTCAGTCACACAGCAACAGAAGTACAGTATTAATGCACCTTAACCCTGTAACACAGCAACAGCACCACACCATAGTACCGTACTGGGCAAACCCAGTCTGGGTCAGTAGCACAGCAATACTATTATCGTATAATATCACAATTGATATACGCTGATTTGATTAGTGATACTGCATAAATACTGCAGTCACCTACCACAGTTGACAGGTACAGACTTTAATAGCAACGTGACAGTTATGAATCAGTAATACTACAGTAATATACACTGCCACATGGGACATGCATAATTCAGGTAATTAATACTATGGTAGCCTCACTGCACGTAACACGTGACACTGTCATGCCAAACATAAGCAGTCTAGGTCAGAAATAGCATGGCAATGATGCTGCAGCAACACCATAATAATATACTGCAACAATACACCAGCAGGTATTCATACTGTACATACTCAGCATTACCTCACCTCTCACACCCCAGTGATGAATGTTTGTCTGTTTGGAAGCTGTCTTTGTGTTTGTTTATGATGGTGTCTGCATGGCAGGAGTGCCGTGGACTTTACACACATGGCTGGAGTCTCTCCGCACGTGTTTCCTGCAGCACAGACGCCCACTGATCCAGGGCCTGCTGAAGGAGTTCAGCTGCATTGAAGAGGAGGAGTACACGGAGGAGTTGATTACACACGGCCTTCCTCTTATGTTCCAGATCCTCCGAGCCAGCAAGGTCAACGCTGCCTCTGTGCTAACCCGTATCCCTCTCACTATGTCTCAGGCTGTCTTAGTCCATCTCTGCTTCGCTCCTACACTGTGTTATCTGTGACTGTTATTATGGCTGTACGGAAATCTGTGCAACCTTATTCTGTGACTGTGTCGACACATGCGGAAGCCTGTCTCTGTTACCTCTTTGTGTCTGTGTCATGGCTGGTTCCAGCATATCTATTTTCTGTAACTTTTTTCTGTGTCTGTACCAAGCCAAGTCTGTCTCACCCCTGCACTAGCTCGTCCATGCATATGTGATTTACGCAGAAATCATTGGTCTAACACAGATATCATTGTTCTAAAACAGAGATCATTGTTCAGTTGCTTTCTGTTAAATAGAGGGAACTAACTGTGTAAATAACTGAGTAGATTCCAGACAGTGTGTCTGAAATGTTTGAATCCGTAATGAGCTCGAAAAAGGGGCTACCCACAAACGGCTCAATAAAGTAGAGCAGAAGTGAAACTTGGTTCTGTGTTCACAGTGAAGAGGTCGTTTTTCTATCTTGACTCTAGACGTAAGCATATTCCAAACTCCATTACCTCTCTCTGCCTCGTGGCGCTCTGTCTTCTTTTTGACTGCATGTATTTACATTGTAGCGAAGACGGCAGGTAGGAGTGTGTTTTTGAAGATAATTCCCTCCCCATTCATTCCGGTTCTGGACATTTTAAGGCTATATCAGAACTTCTTTCTTACTGAGGTACACGATCCTTCTCGGTACGCCACAAGGATGAATGCCAGCTTCCTCTCGCTGTCCTCGTACATCTCTGTGTTAATGAAGTGTGTCTGTGGGGTAGTGTAGGGAGGATTTGGAGTGTGAGAAAGATGGATGGAGAGAGAGAGAAAGAGGCATAGAGAGAGGGAAAAAGAGGGGGGAGAAAGAGAGATAGAGAGAAGGGGGGAAAGAGAGAGAGGGGAAGAGAGGGAGAGAGAGAGAGAGAGAGAGAGAGGAAGAGAGAGAGAGAGAGGGAGAGAGGCCCCATGCTGATAGCAGGCCAGGACAGGTGATTTATTGAAGGTGAACCCATGGCAGACATTGAGAAACTGTGAGTGAGCAATCCGTCATGTTGATGAAGATCTGCCCAGAGTGCAGTAGCATCTCCCAGAAGCTTATTAGTGATAAAAACCAATAACATACTGGAGTTTGGAGAACTTTTAGTGATTTTAGTGATTATGTGCCACTTTCATCAGTGCTAACACAGCAGTTTATAATCTCTTGGGGTTTTTTTTCTGCCTCGTTCCACATTTTTAAACATGTCTATGTGCATCACTAACATCATGTACAATACAGAGAAAGTTTCTTATCTTTATGGTTTGATTGTGTGTGTTGCAGAATGAGGTTATCAGTCAGCAGCTGGCTGTGATCTTCACTCAGTGTTATGGCCCCTATCCCATCCCCAAACTCACAGAGATCAAGAGGAAACAGACCTCACGCCTGGGTACGTGGCACAGCGCCGACGGAGTGGATGACCTTGGTTTTTGAGAATGTTCACTTATGTCCGTCTCACCTCTGTAGAACTGATTAAGCTCTTAAATGTTGTATTTTCAAATAATTAGGGAAAAAAAAGATTATGAATACATTTTCGAGTTATTCAGTTGTAATACTGGTCCAAAGCCTAAGGTTTCGAAATTGACTTCTTCTGCCATCTAGTGGACAAAAAGTGAAGTGCTTCAGTCGTATGCTGAGATCATTTTAAACTGACGGGTCATTTTTCTGCTTTTGTTTTGTTTTGTTTATTAGATCCACACTTCTTGAATAACAGGGAGATGTCAGACGTGACATTCTTGGTAGAAGGGAAACCATTCTACGCCCACAAAGTGCTACTTTTCACTGCCTCCAACAGGTGATACTCTACTGCGCGAAGCCAACCCATTAATTTTGGCACATCAGGGTCACATTTTCATTTAAGTGTAAAAAGCACCATCTTTTTGTATGAAAAGGTGTTTATGTGGGTGTAATACTTTTTTTCTAATAGCAAACACTGAAGTAAACACTGAAGTAAGGAGAGCATTGCTCTCTTTAATGAAGCATCAACCTGCTTCTGTTTGGTGATAAAGTTAGGAAAGAAATACATAATTCCTGACATTACAATTTATTAACCGAATCATAGATTTAAGTAATTAGTAGCATATATAGCATAAAAAGTACCTTTCTCTCCCTTATTTTTTGGTGTATGTTAAAATTCTTGTATGTTCACATGTTTATTTATTTATTTATTTATTTATTTATTTATTCATTCAATTAAAAAAAAAAGAAGAAGAAGAAGAAGAATTTAGAATGCCTAGCTGTTCTCATATTTATGATGGTTCCAGTACCTTCCACGCTGACCCATACACACATTTTTTACCTGAGTCCTCTGAGACTCTGACACAGGCTTTTTCTCTAAGGCTTGTCACATTCTGTCTTTTATACGGGAACATCATGGCCTTGTAATAAATCATAATGTTGCATTCTTTTTTATGCTGCATTGTTTTTTTGTGTCTGTTTCTCCTTGAAACTTTCTTTCTCTTTGTCTCTCTCTTTCCCCCCCCCCCCACTCTCACAGGTTTAAGTCCCTTCTTGCAAACAGACCAGCTGCTGAAAACACCTGTATTGAAATCAGCAATGTGAAATATAACATATTTCAGGTACAGTATTGCCAGTCCCCGGTAAATAAATTGATATTTTACTTCAGCCACAAGCCAAAGATCACTGGATACAAGCTAATATCACAATGCTTGATATACTGTATGTGGCAACCAATGCCAAGTGTATGCAGCAGGTCACCTCACACACTGTGACAGATTTACTCAATTAACAACACTGCAGAAATGATTTCACCTTCAAACAATGACCAGTGACTGAACTGAGGAAATTACAAACCTGTTTCTCACATAGATAAGCTCTCTTCTTTGACACAGAGAAAGGCCCAGATAAGGAGGCCTTTGATTATTGTAAAATATTTAATTAACTGTATGATGAGGCATTGACTTATATTAATTGTAACTTGCGTTACAGCTGGTGATGCAGTACCTGTACTGCGGTGGAACGGAGTCGCTGCACATCAGAAACACAGAGATTATGGATGTAAGAGAGTCCTCGTTCTCATCCACCGTGTCACAGAAAACTCAAACCATTAGCAAATCCAACCCTCAGAGTTTCACATAGTCCTAGAATGAAGTGAATACCACCCCTGACTGCTATGAATCATAGTATGATTTTTTTTTAGATAATTACAATATAATTAATGAACTAGACCTGATGTATGAAGATAATAAATCATTTCCTCAGCATACAGCAGTGTATCTTGCCTCCAGTCCTGTGGACTCTCATAACAAAGATATATTAGTTCTAACCAAACCCTTTATTGAGTTTTCCCTTTATTTGTGAGATCACACGTATTGGTTTTGAATTGCCGTGGGGTCACATCCGGGGTCCCCAGGTCTGGAGATGGAAAACACTAATAGAAAGACTCTGTTATGAGAAATAGGCAGTATGATAAAGTGACTGACTCTGCAGAGCAGTTGGTTGGTACTTACCGTGATAAGATGTGTATAACAGTCCTTGGTGGGTAGTGAACAAAAGGGCTATGTACACGCAGCCTCCTCACCTGTCAATCCTTCTCCTGCAGCTCCTCTCTGCTTCCAAGTTCTTCCAGCTGGAGGCGCTACAGAGGCACTGTGAGATCATTTGCTCAAAGAACATTAACACAGAAACCTGTGTGGAGATCTACCAACATGCCAAAGTAAGAGACTCAACATTTAGGTTAGGGAGTGGAATTGAGTTATGTGGACCTTTATATCTGTGGTTTAGAGTCGAGTTATGTGGACCTTTATATCTATGGTTTAGAGTCAGACAGGAATTATATTGTGTTGTGTTATAACTCCTTTCTGTCTCTGGCAGTTTCTGGAGGCTCCTGAGTTGGCGACTTATATAGAAGGCTACTTTTTGAAGAACATGGTGGTACTGATTGAGTTGGAGCCATTCAAACAGCTGCTGTACAACACCCCCGTGGAAAGTTCCGGCTACGACGTTCTTCAGGACCTGGAGAAGACCCTGGCCACACGAATTCACTCCATCCATCTGTCGTCCTCTAAGGGGTCCATCGTCTGAAACCAACACAGAAGCATCTCAAGGGTTTTGAGAGTGTGTGTGGTCCTGAATAGTAGCATCATCAACTCATTGTCTCGATTTGCTGAGAGTCTCTCACTGGGTGTTGGACTCCATTATGACTGATTCTCTAGCAGAGGACCACATCACAAACAATGTCAGTGACATAAAAATATGGAGAATTTTGCTGTTGGTTTACAGTCTTAATTCATAGAACATCATGTTCATGTGGATGTAACAGCATTTAGTAAGATTTAAAAAACTATACTCATAGATAATTTGGGACAGTGTCGTCGATCCTGGTGATGGAATTCACCGTTAGAGTTAAAGAGACTTCGAACAGTTTCTTGAAAAGGGTGTGAGCATGCGTAAGTGTGTATCTGCACACATGGCCAGGTGAATCCACCTACAGACCGCACCTGGTTGATGCGTATTTTTTTGTTCAATGGTTGCTTAGGGTTGATTTCTTTTCTTTTATTCACACGTTGCACAGTGGTGTCCACGTTTTAATCCTGACAGTGAGCCAATCAGAGAAAAGCAGAGACGGGATCCTCTCCTCAACCGTTCCAAAGAGAAATGAAAACATCGTCGTCAGGAGAGCAAGTTTCTACGGACACAACTCTCAGCCAAGATTAGATCTTCAGCAATCAACAATTTATCTCACCTTCCTATTGTCTCTTCTCTAATTACTCCAGAGTCCACTCTTAACACAGACTTTTATGACATCATAGAACTCATACCTTACGCTCATGTTCAGTTACAGATGAGAAAAATCTTACAGTGGTCGCTCATGTTGTTCTTTTCATCACTGAAGGGGAAAGTAATGTAAATTATGTATGTACATGTCGCCTGTAAGAAAATGTACATAGATTCAAATGTTGTTCCAGATTTCCTTGTGTGCTCATGAAATACACGAATAAACATTGTTCTTTATGTCAGCGATGGTTGAAATTGTAAAGATGCATGTAACTGTTTTTTTTTATTATTATTATTATTATTAGTTTACTTTTTGTTGAAGCTGTTGATTTTTTTTTTTATTCTTTTTTTTTTTGTCTGGGAGAAAAAAATCTATGAGCATGGAATTCTGAAACTGTAGCTGTGAATTGATAACTTTCTTCTTCCAGATGAAATGAGATTAGGGGTCTGTGTTGGGGGGTTCATTTGGTGTATGCCTGTGATTCACCATCTTCTGAAGTGTTGTTTATCATGACATTTGTGAACGTTATGTGTAAAATCTTGTCAAGTTCTGTATGGTTAAATTGATTTCCTTTATAAAAATGAATACAGAAATCTATAATCTTGGGGGTTTGTTTTATTTTATTTTTTGTTTTTTTGTTGTTTTTTTTTCAGGATGAGCTTTCTTATGCTGCTTCATGACGCTGCTCTGTAGCTGTAGTGTGCGTATGATGAAACAGTCCTGCTACAAGGAAGTGTTTTACTGAGTCTCTCTCTTTGCCTCAAACCCAGGAAATGTTTTTTTTGTGTGACATATGAGTACACCTCACCTTCAGGGTTTTATTTTTTCAGAACGGCCCAGGTCAACCTCGCCATTCAGGGCAGTGCTTACAGGACAACACCACTTCTCTTGTCAGTTTAACCCAGCCTTCAGCTAGACTGTCCAGTCTTGATGAAGGCTTTTCTTGTCTGGGATAAAGACCATAAAGTAATGTTTCATCATCTTGAATGTATGTTGAAAAAGTTTCTCATACTGTTGTTCGTAAGATGAGAGAGCATAACTCATCGGGCTGTGATCAAGAGAGCCTGATCCAACCTGCTGTTTTGTCTAAGGGGTCAAGTGAGAGGATTTAAAGCCTCTTTGGACAGGGTTTGAAGAACGCAGGAAACCACTAGCGTAGATAGATCTTAATCTTCAGTTCTCAATTATATAATTATTAAATTACAATTTAATTATGGCAAAATTATTGCAGGCCACACCTTGAAGTACTACAAGTTTAAAAAAGAAAAAAAAATTATTTTTTTTTACACATGAGCAAAAAGCGCATACTCCAAGACCATACGTGTAAATGTTAAATCATGAAACATCAGGAGACCAAAATATAATAAAGTATACCAAAGTGACAGCATAACAAAAGTCTGTGTTCTCCTTCACTAGAGACTGGGATAATGATTTGACACACATGCATTCAGTTACAGGGGTGAGGAGTGACGGAGGAGGCGCGGAAAGAGGAGAGGCGATGGATGAAAGTGTCTGTGGAGAGTGAATAAGACAGGGATATGAAACAGTGAGGAGAATGAAAGGGATTGTAGGATGTCGTTCAGAGAGAGAACAGGCTGGGTTTTGTTCCAGTTTTCTTTCTGAGAATCTGAGAAAGGCAAGTTAATACACTGTCAATATCAGCATGCCTCTCTCAAAACAACTCCGGCTCTAAGCTCTCTCTCTTTCTCTCAATACAGCATCTAAGCGTGTTAGGAACTTTCACAGAAATCACAGGAAAATCCTTTTTTTTTCCCTTTTTCATAGTCCTCAGTGGAAATAGGAAGCTAACATAATAATGGATTCTATATAAGAGAAAAGTCAATGTACATAAACCAGCTAAACATCAGTGAGTGAGTGAGTGAGTGAGTGAGTGAGTGAGTGAGTGGGTGAGTGAGTGAGTGAGTGAGTGAGTGAGTGAGTGGGTGAGTGAGTGAGTGAGTGAGTGACTCACAAGTGAGGGCCATGACTTATTCACATCTAAAAGAAACATTATAAACACACTGCCACAGTGCCACACACTGGTGCCAGTGACTGGGATTTCACTGAAATAATCAAAGTCATTGTGTATGTAACCTATACATGCACTTTGTATGGTACAATCAGTCATTTTGAGACTCCATTATTGCTACATTAAGCTGGGCAAACCCAGACTGAATGGTCAGTGGGGATGAATCAATACTGCCTGGAGAGCAAGAATAACTGCTCTGTGTGTGTGTGTGTGTGTGTGTGTGTGTGTGTGTGTGTTTGTGTGTATGTGTGTGTTCCTACTAGGGCTACTCAAAGGCGGATGTGTGTTCATTGTGTTGAAAGTGTTGAGAGGGCAATGGAATGGGACAGAGAGGGAGAGAGGAGGTGTTGCTCTGGAGGTATCCATGGATACTACAGTATAAGGACAATGTCATGCGACGACTGCGCCCTGCTGTGTAAAGTATGTGAATGAAGGCAACAGCTGCTCCACAGATACAGTTACAAATTATGTACACTAACAAACATACTGTACACACATGCGTATTAACATACCACACACATACACAGAAATGCACATATATGTAAACACACATATACTGACATTAGCTGGTCCTCTTATTCTGGAACAGAACCAGTCCAGAACTCTTAGTTCTTAGAGTACTGTGTACTTATGAATGAAAGCTTTCCTGTCCCAAAAGATGAGGTCCTTTGAAAAGGTTCTGTGCTACGGTTCTTAGTGAGATGAGACTTAGATGAAATGTGCAGTGTTGTTTGAGAGGCCTGTGTGGGTCATGTGACCAGACCCTGCTGCCCACTCATTTGGACTTTTCTAAAGCTCTCTAGGACACACTGATTTACAGGCCTGTTTTGTTCAGCAAGGACAGCCGGCAATAGGAGGATTATGAGGGAGGAGAGAGGAGGAGGAACTCCAGGGGTACACCCCTTAAGACTGTTATTCACAAATTCTCAGCTATGTGGAGTAACGTATGATGTGTAAATAAAGTGTGTGTGTGTGTGTGTGTGTGAGAGAGAGAGAGAGAGAGAGAGAGAGAGAGAGAGAGAGACAGAAAGGGAGGGAGGGAGAGAGAGAGAGAGAGAGAGAGAGAGAGAGAGAAAGAGAGAGTGAAAGAGAGAGTGAAAGAGAGAGAGAGAGAGAGAGAGAGAGAGAAGATCACAATTGTTTAACAGTTACATAACACATTACAGCTTTTTGTGTATGTTCACATGGACAACAAGAGAAAATATGTGAGTCAGTTTGCATGTTTGTGTGGGTGAGACTTTGTGTGTGCTGGGTTGTGTGCACATGCATGTAAGTGTTTGTGTGAGTGTGTGTGTGTGTAAGAGAGAGAGAGAGAGTGGGAGCAGGAGTGTAATTTGTAATTTGTGTTGAGTGCTCTCTTTGAAGACTGCTGGTAAATCTGAGGGCCAGTGCAGCTCTGCCCCTAGCATGAGCCCCCCAGCGCCTCACTCTTCATTGGCATTCAGAGACCGTGTCCTCCTGGCACTCCGCTGCCTTGCCAGCACACTTCACTTCCAACTTTTTGTTCTGTTCTTTCAACAGTTCCAAAACTTTCCGAGAGACACAGATAAAGAGGGTGAGAGAGAGAGAGAGAGAGAGAGACAGAGAGAGAGAGAGAGAGAGAGGAAGCACAACACGCAAGATAGTTTCACAAGAGCTAACAAGCCTGCACTATGTGATTCAACACAATTCTGTGTCTACAGAGGAGGATCTGGAGGGCAGGATATAAGGCTGTCTCTGGCCATCACACAAGCAAACAGGTGAGTAACAGGGGAGGCAAGTTACGGACGAGAAAAAGAGAAACATCTGAGTGAGATATGCAACGTTCCTGTGAAAAATGGTGGGGGGGGGGGGGGGGGTCGGGGGGGGGGTCCTGGGGATGGGAGCCAAGAGGCTAGAGGGAGGGGCTGTTGTTTTACAAGTTTGATGAATCGTTGCCTGTACCTGCTCTCTTCCACACATAACGCTTCAACGTGTGTGCTGTCTGCTTCTCTCTGCCTGGTTCACTTAACATTTGAATAAATGTATCATTTAGAAAAGTAAACAAATAAATAAATAAAAATTGTGATGGTGAACTTTTAAAAAACTGACCAGTGTTTCTTTTTATTCCTCCTTGCGTCTTAAGCACTTTTTAAAACCAATGCTTGTGTCATTTAGTCGTGCCTGAGGAAGGTATTTTGTAACTTATAAAATGTGACAAAAATACTTTATGGATTTGTTGGCAAAATAGTGTAAGGATTTGAAATATTGGGCTTCTAAGCTATGAATAATAACACAAGCTGTGATGTTATTAATGAATACGTTATCCTGCTTTGGTATTCTTACACATCTTGAATGGCTTGATGAAATTTTAAACTGATAAAAAGCTACACATGGGAACTGCAGTTTAAGAAAACTAAACCGGAGCTTTTCGCTTTTTCACATTCCAGAGGCAAGTGATCCTCATCACCTCAAAACCAGAGATCTACCCGGACATCTGTTCTTCCCAACTATTTGAATCTCCAGGGATATTGTATCTTGGGACCATGATGCAACGGGAGGAGCTGTCTGGCAGAGAGGAGTTCACCTACGACCGCGTGCCCACTTTGGAGCGAGGGATTGCGGTGATAGGACGGCACATGGAGAGAGGGGAGAAGGGAGAGAGGGATCGACCGGAGAGGGATAGCTACACTGTGGATGTGAGGGCCAGTGACCTGCAGTTAGCCCAGGGAACACCACTACACCCATGCTTCAGCTACAGAACCTGGCTCTACAGTGTCCTCATAGGGGTGAGTGGAGAGCCCGGTGACTGAGGGGGTCTGGGTTTAGTTCAGCGTTATTCTTTTAGAACAGGGGTGTCAGAATCCAGTCCTGGTGGGGCCAGGGTCCTGCTACTTTTTGTTCTGACCCTCATACCTTACATATTGATTCTTACCTGGAAAGCAGGCGTGTGCGCTCTTCAGCCAATCAGAGGCCACTTATGGTTGGTGGACAAGAAAAGCAGCAAGACCTTAACCCTTCAGGACTGGGTTTTAACGTCCTTATTAGATAAAGACTGACGTACATTTCTTATTACAGTACACTCTGAAACATCTTTTAAGTGCCTATCTTATGGATACAGTCTCTGTGTGTGTGTGTGTGTGTGTGTGTGTGTGTGTGTGTGTGTGTGTGTGTGTGTGTGTGTGTGCGCGTGTGTGTGTGTGTGTGTTTGTGTATGTGTGTGTGTATGTATGTGTGTGTCCAAACACAGGGTAGTCTGCTGATTACAGCTGGATTCTCTCTTTACTTGGGTAATGTGTTTCCTGCCGCTATGGATTATCTGAGATGTGCTGCTGGTTCTGTGAGTATATACTGTC
>NC_044507.1:10784543-10834543 GCF_902362185.1 Chanos chanos
AGTACTGTACATTCGCACAAAACTTCTGAGAAACAACCTGTTTTAATCAAACGCCACCCATTACGTCATGCACAAGACCACTCACAAGACACCAAAGAAGCAGCAGAGTTGAGGACAATCAGATTTGTAGGATTAACTCAAAATCTTTGGTTTCTATAAGCCTAAATGATTTGCATGTTTCATCCTCTCTTCCTAGTGACAGCAGAAGTGATTCACAGAACATCGCGTCTGTGATGCAGTGTCGGAGAATCTATATTTGGAAACAGTCGTGAGTCTAACCGGCACAAACTGGCTAGGGGGAAACCGGTACTCATCAAGACATTAGTCCTCCTGAGGTTGAACGTAGTCCTACAAGTCCCCTTCAACATGAAGAATTAACCCAATAGTCCTGTTCAACTCAGCACCCCCTATCTCTTGTGTTGTCCTCTCTCTGTTTGGCATATTGTCTGTCCTTCACCGAAGGTGCGGGGTATCCGCTCAAATCAGCGCTGTGATGCGTGCTGAATCAGCAGCTGTGTCTTTAAGATCATACTTTTGGCATAGGCCAGCAGTTTCGGCATACAACTAAGGAGGGAAACGAGGTGACTTTTGTTTCGGTAACTGTGAGGGATAAGATATGGAATTTTGATAGATGAGAATTTCTATCATGTGGCATTTGATGTTCAGATGTCTGAAAGCCAAACCCTCCTCTATTGTTTGGCATAGGCTAATTACCTCAAAGGCTTTATCATAAACGCAGATGATATCACCTCATAGGTTGCGTAAGGGCGAGTAATCATTATCAGCATAAGGCACAGTGAGGATCGTCTTAGAAAGCGAAAGAGATGGAGAGAAAGGCTGGAAGGAGAGACGAGAGGCTGAGAGGTTGGCAGAGGAGGGGGAGAAGGAGGGGGAAAGGCGGAACAAACCGGTGTGCCCGGATACACGCTGTAACGGCTCGCCCGCACTGCAGATTAACTCTTGCGGCTCCAAGGATGCTCAAGACTGGTGAGTAGAAAATACCCGTACCCGTTCTGTGTTTTGGTTCTATCAGTGTGTGGATTCAGTGAAAAGGGATATCCTGTATATGTAATCATTTCTGACTGGCGATCAGCAGGTAGATGGAGGCTGGTACAGGTATGTGACACATCACTGAGTTGAGATCTGGTACAACTCAGTCCTCTGTTGCTTTCTCTGTTTTTGCTCTCTCAAATTTGGGGGTTCGGTGTCTCGCGTGCGCATCCTTTCTGTCCTGTCGGCTGATGTACCTCCGTTTAAACGGCTGGACAACACTGTATATGTTGCAGCTTCTTCTTCCCAGTGTTTTTAATTCCAGGGTCCGTTTCAGCACCGTGAGCTGGACAGTTCCCCCTTTTTGAAATACAATTATGGAGAGCATGTTTTAAAATCCACCAAGTGAGCACAAATGTGTTCTGAATCATGAGCTAACTTCTTCGTAAATACACGCCGTTCTGGCTATTATTTTCTTGGTGTCCTTGCTGCATATATTGAGCACATCTATGTTCCGGGTTCGTGGCTTGCATATCTTTAGTGAGCATCGTTGGTTCAGATGCAAATCGACTACACTGTATAGATCGCTGAGGGTCGACTCAAACAGATACTTTACCATTAAAAGTTGCGACCGTTCCTATTCAGCTCGACGGCACGTGTCTCCACATTCAAAAACATTATCGCAGTGTAGATTATCTGCTGATGTTTTCTCTTACCTGATAACCAGCATTAAGACTCTGACTACACAAAGTGACAGCTGTGTACTAGATAAGTGCATATGTAGATACAAGAGGGATGCAACATTTGCATTTGTAGTGCAGGAGCTTGAACAACAAAAGTAGTGGGTTTTTTTAGGGGGGGGGGGGGGGTAATGAGTATATCCTTCTGCTTTGCAACTGAGTGTCCTTTTAGTTTGGCAGTTATATTTTTGGTCATTTGTTGTGAGAACAAAACTGTGATGGGGTTTGTAACATTAGTGAACTAAAAATGTTAAGGGGCAGAGGAGAGACAAGAGAGTTGTTCAAGTGTTAAATTAGAATATTCAGATGATTGGGAATTGATGCGGACACTGTGATCATTTCTGTGTGCAGACAGTTGATAACTAATGTGTTTTTAATTAACAGCCACACAGGCTGACTTACACTTCATCAGTCTAACCATTTTGGTTTAATGAAAAAAGTCTCTGCAAAAAACACTAATTCTGCCTCCAGTACACATAATTCTCATAAGTCATCCACACACACACACACACACACACACACACACACACACACACAGAGTTAGGTTCACTGAGAATTTTGAAACTTTCATCATGACCGCACAGGAAGTGTACTTGTGATGTGTTCTGTCTCCTGTCCTAACAGTGTGGCTAGCATATGCCAATGCATTTTACATAAACGTAAGGGCAATTAAACTGTAATATATCATGACCTTGACTGTGTCACAGTAAGCTGTTTTAAGTCAGATTTGCATGTAAACTCTACTAGATTGGATCGCCACGTACTGTAAGTACTAAAACATACTTGACACTTAAACCTTAGACATAATGTAAGAACACAGGACCAAACAATCCTTGATTTATTCCCAGTGTGTGCTGTAGTGATTTTTCTTGCTCAGAACAAAATGTATTGATTTTAGGGTATGGGTTGGACAACATTTGTTTGTGCACTCTAGGCACAGATTGATTGATATTACATCCACAGAAAAACATACTATTCTATCAAATGCTAAAGAAAAAAAACATATTTGGTGTAGATTTTTCACCTTCCTCTCCTTATAGAAAGTCTTACACAATGCAGAGTTTTAAGCAGGGAGGTCATTTTGCCCTCTCCTCTCGTTGGCTCAATGATCAAAGGCATATTCTCTGTGGAGTAGGACTACACAAATTTTCCTCACTGCACAGAATTAAGTGTGTATGTTTTAAAAGGGTGTGTTATTGATATATGTTTTGTGGTGTGGGGGGGGGGGGGGGGTATGGTATGGTATACATTTTCCAGTGTTAGGGATGTGAGACTGTGTATGTTCTTGGGTGTTTCAGTCCAGGGATGACATAATTGTTTTTGGGTTTGCTGGAAACAGTAATAAGACAAGATACAAAGAAAACTGTAGATTGATGGAGATGATGTGGTTTTGAAATGGAGGACTCCTCTTCTGGCGATGATTGTATATAATCATTTATTACTGTGGGGATAAGCATGGCTCGCATTGATGTTAATAACAGTCAGAACCCTTAACAATGTTCTTTTCATCCTTGTCAAAACAGAGAGTATAGGTTTTTTGTTCTGTAAAGAAAGAAAGAAAGAAGAAAACTACAAATTATTTCTAAAGAAAACTGCTGCACAGCCTTTGAAACTTTATACACCTTGTAGGGATAGAAGTTCTCTTAAAAGGAAATCTCTCCTACAAGTTGTATAAAAAGGCTGGAGTTCACGAGTTGGCATCTTTTTTTGTTTGTTTTGTTTCATTTCTTTTTTTCTGCAATGTGTATGTAGAACAAGCGATCCTTGACAGAGGAGGATGCTCACATACAGTGTCAAATGACTGTCTCTGTCTTTTTCAGGTTAGAGGGACTTGAGATGATTTGGCTATATCTTCTCTTCCTTGAACCACCACCATCACATCTTTATCACGCTATCTGGACCAAAATCACCTCATAAAACAAACCACAAGCAAGCCGAACAGCCAACCCATCTATTACACTCTTCCTATAATGACTCCATCCTGAAGGAACAGAAACACTTCCAAGTTCTGCCAGCTTTCCATTGCAGCAGAGGACACTGACAGACAGAGACTGTTTGTCAATCCAACGGCCCGACGGTACGAGGGCAGAGCCAGAGTCGTTCAGTCAAGTGTTGTGGGGCCGGGTGTGTGGCAGGCTGCGTTTGCCGGATGCAGAACATCTTTGAGCAGAACTTGGACATGGCCACGGCTCTGCTCGCTGGAGAGAAGCTAAAGGAGCTCATTCTTCCGGGCTCCTCACAGGATGAGAAAGGCGGAGCGCTTGCCGGACTCATGGTGCAGCTCAAGCTTGAGTTGCCGTTTGACCGGGTCGTCACCATAGGAACCGTCATCATTCCTATTTTGCTCGTCACGCTGGTCTTCACACGGAACTTCGCCGGTCAGTAATGCATCTCAAGGGACGGAACGTTTTCCACCACATGAGTATAGAGAAGAGCTAGCTTTGCATAGAACAAAAGCCATCTAAAATTCTTCCTCAGATGATACATCTCCCCATTGATGTCCAGCCTATCTTCTGAGCCTTTGAGTTTTAGTCTTAGTGATCCAAGTTAACTTGGTCAGACTTTCCACATTTATTCTAGGATTGCACACTTATCTAGAGGCATTAGTTTCAGTGGTTGAGAAATGTTTACCCAAAAGGGCTCTGTGTAACTCTATATCACAGTCCTGTGTGAATTGTGAATATTAGATATTATATGGTAATCACCTGCAGCACTATCATTGGACATCACGCCAAACTTTGAAACCATCAACAGCTGTAACTCAAACGGAAATGCTTGTTTTGCTACAGCGTCTGATGGGTTAAATACGCAGTGCTGAGTTTTGTGTGAGAGAGATCAGAAAAGAGATTAAAGAGAGGAGAAGAGAGAGAAAAGGAGGGGAGGAAGAGGGTGGGGGGGGGGGCTTTACAGTGAGTGCTGAGTCAGTCTGACCGCATAGCAGCACCAATCAACTGTGACTGAACACTGAGAACTCCACTGGGGAGACACAGGGGCGGAAACGGGGTGGGAACCAGCCCTCACTATACATCTTAAGCAGTTGAGAGTGCAAAAAAGGATTGTGTATACCGCTTTTGGATATGACTGCAGAGTCTAAAAATACTGAATGTTGTCATGTTTTTTCCCATCTCTTCTTCATCAGAGCAAGTTCTCAGTTGCTTACAATGGAGAGAGAGACAGGACAGATATGCAGGCTAATTTTTTCATCTCTTTTTTAACCACATAACTCACATCCAAGGGAAGACTTCCAAAAATCGCACTGAGCGTGGAAAATGCAAGGATAAGAGAAACTAGGCTGTTTAGTCTATCCAAGTCTATTCAAAAGTCCTCTAATCTACAGTTCAAACTGTCTTTACTCTTTGGCTCTTAACAAATGTTCAGCAGTGTGCATTTGTGTGAAACAAAATCTTATGGTCGGGGCATGAATAGGGTGCCTCCCATTGCATCTAAAATACTCCTTCCATCTGGCGTTATTCTATTCCACTGATGTGCAGTAAATGCTCCCCTGGGCTTGACTGGCTGCTGAGCTGCCCAGCCCTCACCAGTAAAACTCAATAGCTGGGAAAACCAGCTCCCAAAAACGGCATACAGGCATTTTATACAACAGAGCATCTTTTATGGTAGCCACCCGTATCTAGTGTTTCGTGTGTTCGTTTTGTAGCAAATGCTTGTGATAACTGTGATCTAAATTCTCTCCCTTCCCCTCCTTTTAGAGGAGTCTATATACTGCTACACTCCACACAACTTCACCCGCGACCAGGCCCTGTACGCAAGAGGTTACTGCTGGACGGAACTACGTGATGCTGTGCCTGGTCTAGAACCTGAACAAAGACCTTCACTGTTCGAGCACAAATTCCTTCCCTATGCTCTTCTAGCCTTTGCTGGTATCATGTACATTCCTGCCTTAGGCTGGGAGTTCCTGGCCTCCACACGCCTCACCTCTGAACTCAACTTTCTCCTTCACGAGATCGACAACTGCTACCACCGGGCAGCCGAGGGTCGAGCTCCCAAAATCGAGAAGCAGATCCAGTCGAAGGGGCCAGGTATCAGTGAACGTGAGCGACGCGAGATCATTGAGAACGCCGAAAAAGAGAAAAGCCCCGAGCAGAACCTGTTTGAAAAATACCTGGAAAGACGGGGACAGAGCAACTTTTTGGCCAAGCTGTACCTTGCACGACACCTGGCCATAATCTGCCTCAGCTCCATCCCTATCACCTACCTGAGCACTTACTATGCCCGACAAAGGCAAAACGAGTTCACCTGTGCGTTGGGTGAGCCACCTGATGTTAGCAGCATTCCCGAACTGCGACTGAGTGTTAACTGCAAGTTGCCCGCTGTGCAGCTGCAGCGTATCATGGCCGCGGTAGACATTGCGCTGCTCTGTACCATGAATCTCATCATCCTGGTCAATCTTTTGCATTTGTTTGTGGTGCGCAAGTCCAACTTCGTCTTTGACAAGCTGCACAAGGTGGGCATCAAGACGCGGCGACGTTGGCAAAAGTCGCAGTTCTGCGACATCAACATCTTGGCTATGTTCTGCAACGAGAACCGCGACCACATCAAATCTCTAAACCGGTTGGATTTTATCACCAATGAGAGTGACCTCATGTATGACAACGTTGTACGGCAGTTACTGGCGGCGTTAGCCCAGTCAAATCATGACGCCACCCCGACAGTGAGAGACTCTGGCATTCAAACTGTGGATCCCAGTATGGACCCTTCTGTAATAGGCGTGGGGGAAATGGGAGGAGAACCATCAGTCATCAAAAGGCCTCGGAAAAAGATTAAGTGGATTCCCACATCTAATCCCCTACCGCAGCCCTTTAAAGTAAGGCCATTAAAAACCCTGCTCCATCATAATTACCATTGTCTATGACTGGCTTCAGTTTACAAACTACCAAACTACTGCAAATCTGGCAGATTGCTTTCACTATTCAAAAGAAACTTAGCAATAAAAATTGATTTTACCCTATAAGTTCATGGACAATTATGAGGGAATAAGAGCAATGCCTAACAAAACCTCAAGCAGGAAGAATCGTCATGATAACTAATCTGCAACCAGGTTTGCATCAACTAATGTTACATGCAGATGGGAGAGAAAAGCTTTCCAGCTTCTATGAATTGACTTATGTCAAACTTCCTTTCATAATTGCAGCGGTGGACGTTTCTCCTTGGCTTAATACATAGTAAAGTTAATCTAAATTAACATTCAGAGTATTACAATAGACCTCTTGTGCTGTGCAAAGAAACCAAATCTCTATTTAGGAGTGCTCAGTAAAGTATGACAATTCATAAGAGTTTTTAGTGAGGACTCTTACTGATATGTTTTTAACTATATGTTTGTCCCCAGGCCTATGACTCTCCCAGTAAGACAGCTTTTAAACCCTTTACTATTCAGCACTTCAAAACGTAATCATCAGCTGATGTTTTAGCTTCCATATGATTTGCTTTGTGTTGTCATCAAAGTGATTATCCTGCCATTAAATATATATGCTCAAGTTTAATTTCTGCAGAAGGTTCCACTGTCATTTATGGAGGATTTGCTAATTAAACTTTACTTAAATATATGAGTTCAAATTGCATGTCAGGCCAAACCCAAAACTTTTGTTAAAACACAATATTCAAACTTCCTGTATTTCTCATTTTTGCATAGATATGATTGAGCATGACCTACAGTAATCATAGCAACATTCTCTTGCTTGCAGGAACCCTTAACACTAACACGGTTGGAGAACAGTATAAAGAACGACAAACCCAAACCATTACGGAGGAAGGTTGTGGCAGAAAGCATCATTGCTCCAGTACTAGACAGCAAGGGCACGCAGCATCCATGTTCCAATAAAGGTACTATTTGAAAAAAAAAAAAACTGTTAAACTATCCGGGGGTTTTTTGGGTGTTTTTTTTGGCCCAGTGCCTTGAAATGTCAACAATTTCTAAATCAAGATTCTTAATGTTTAATTGCCTTCCTAAAATGTGTAAAAATTGTATTGTTAGTACTCAACAAGTCATATGCTGCAGGATATATGACAACATATCACTGAATAGCCCTTTCACCTGACTGTATCTCCTGATACTGTGTTTCAGCTACTCAGATGAACAACCCTGGGATTGAGAAGAAGCATACTCGCAATTTCTCCTTGGATGTTCATCCCTACATGCTCACCATTCAGAAGCCTAAGCCAGAAACCACCAACAACCCTGAACCACAGCCTGCTGAACAATCAATGGACTCAGTGTACATAGAGGGTACGCACAAGGTCGTCCACGTCTCTACCTCTCTCACTGGTACGATTCAGCTGCCTCGCAAGAGTCCTGTCACCTGGGCAACCAGACCTTCCAAAACCTTACTTCATGCTGGGTGACATTTGATAGAGACAAAAAAAAAAAACTCCACATTATTGAGAGCTATGCCTGATGCATTATTCAGCTGCAGAACATACATTTTCACAAAACTGGATGTATTCCAATGCATCAGTAGGGAAAGATAAACTTCTAGTAATGTCTAACCATTTTTAAACATAGTCTTTGTTAATATTTTCAGCTACAATGTCCTCTTCTTCTTCTTGTTTTTTTTTGTTTGTTTTTTTTAGAAAAGAAAGCTACTCCTCCACAATCCACCACCACTGCCTTTTCTACTGTCACCCTCCCCACTACGTCCTACCTGAACGGAGGCACTTCAAACCTGCCACCCTCCGGGTCACCTGAAGCTAAAGAGCCTCTCACACAGCCCCTGGACCCTGAGACTGAGCCTGCACCCTTTAGCCGAAACCCTGCACACCAGCTGCTCAGTATCAGGCACACCATGTATGAGGAAGAGGAGGAGCAGGACCAAAGGGACAGATTGACAGAGAGACCCGGAGAACTCATTGCTGCTGGGGAGTGCTGAAAATATACATGCAAAACCATACACACACGCACACGCACACACATGCACTTATGCATGCACACACACATACGCACACACACACACACACACACACAGATACACACACACCTTACTTTTCCTCTTCTTAACCTCACAACAACACCTTTCTGGCAGTGAGCATCTGCCAGTATAGCACCCTCCTAACCTCACCTACAAGTCCTAATCTTCCTCATGTAAGACTCCTTGAAGAATACTGGTGAACTATCATATCAAGATGCTTACAGGGGTAAAAAGCCGACCTTATCGACCAACGTGAAGACAACGGCTAACGTCTCTCTGAAAGCTTCAAAGCACATCCAACTCATCAGCAGAACAGAGCGATCAGAAAAACAGATCGTTGAGACAAGGAAGAGGAAAAGAAAAAGAGCAAAGGAAAAGAAAAAGACAAAGATCAAGCACTAGGTGGATGAATGCTCTCAGAAAGACAGCACTGAGAGTAAGACAATAACACTATATCCTGGGATCGTGGTGCTGTGTTGAATGGATAATTACCCTCAGTGGCCTTCCAGAGAAAGAAAGCGTAATATCAGGGTACACAGAGGGTGTCTAAAGAGCTGTTTTGTGCAAATTTACACTGAGGCTAAAAGCACAAAACAGATCCTATGGTAATTTTTTTTTGTAAATCTACAACAATTGCAGTATGAGATACAATACTTGTTGTCACCCTAACTGGGGCACCATTTTAACATCACAGGGGACGCAATATATATCCACATATATATATATATATCTTTATATATGCAAAATATCATAAATGTATGGTTGCAATAAGAAGCATCTTCATAAAACATACAAGAACATATGGCCACACATTTTCATCATTTAACACACAGTCCAGGAGCTTTCCACTTGAACAAGACCATAATGATGTCGCTATGGATGACTGACGTCCAAGTTCATTTCACTCACATGCCATTTGTGCTCTTAATTACTGAGATTAGCTTTCTCACTCTTTCACCACAGACATCTAGGTCATGAAAAGGACGGTAAACAAATGTGACCCCGAACTCCGAATTCACTCGAGTGAAATGGATGCTCGCATGATGGAACGAAGATGGCTTCTGAGATGAATCAGCTGTCAAAGTCAACAAATTCGAATTTGTGATCATGTCAGCTTGTCTAGGCTGACAAATTGGATGCCTGGTGTCATGAAGCCGCACAGGAAAACTGCCATCTGTTCAGCACAAGAGCCAACTTTTTTGATAATGCCTTTTGGTGAAATGCTCAGATACGTTAACGTAAGCCTTCAACTCTGGAAAAATCGCACTTAGATGCATGGACTTGTTCCACTGTCCTGAAAGCACCTGTTAGAACAAGTGTCTGTCAATGTTCCACAACAAAATTCCGATTCCATCTGCATAACATTTTCTTGTCAATCCCTCAACGGTCCATTTAGACTGACATATCAGCAATGACTCAACCACATGCCCTGCCAAAGACAGCAAACACCTGACAGTGAATGAGTAGGAAGTAGAACCCTTTGGCATTTGTAGTCTTAGAGCAAGGACACATTTAGGAGGTAGTTTTCCACCCATTCTTTCTACTCTACTCATGAACACCTGTTCAACAGCTTTGACAGTGACAATGGGCATCGAAAACACTGATGATGCAGACAAATTGTTGAAACAGATAGAATTACAGTTTAAATGCAGCCAAGCAAACTTTCACGTAGTCAAACATGGTTTTCAGATGATCTCTGAACATCAAGATATCAAGATGCATTACTAAGGGTGCTAATTATGTGCACTTCAAAATGGAAGTGTAAACTAAGTTAAAGTCAACCGAGCTTTACCGAACCCAGCCGTCCATTCTGTGTGCTCATAGCATCCAAAATTGAAAAGTGATTTGATTATGGAATCTATAAATGATATCAGGTAATTGGGCCCTCTAAATTGCAGTTAACCTGCCAAGCAGACACATTATCTGTCTCTCCATATTTTGTCTCAAAACTGTTGAACTTAAGAGATTAAATCTGACCTAATTTATGCACGTTGTTATGTCTTATATCCGTAGACTAGTTAATTTATTTACCAAGTGAGATGAGTTTAGAGTAATATCTCCTTGATGACCTTTCCAAGGCACTCACAATATCTCAGTTTGAAGAAAACTTGTGAGTATACTTACAGATAAGCTTAGATACCAATGGCAGGTGATGTCCACGAAGAGTTTCTTTACAAGTGAAGGTAAAGATGTTTGCAAAAAAAGCCTCTGTAATGTAAGGGGAAACAATACAAAAAAAGAATAGACTGTCTGCAAAATTATATCCTGCAATAGTGTAAGCTGGAGCCCTTTAACCCACCTTTTGAGTTTCTGTGTATTTTAATTATGGTACACTGTCAGCAGACGACAGTATGAGCTGAAAATGACAGTATGAAAATGGCCATTTTCAGGATAACAGTGTGTCTTTTACTGAACTAATAATAATGCTAACATTGCTAATAATGATACTCCTATTATTATTATTATTATTATTATTATTATTATTATTATTTGGGCATTACATGGCCTGCAGCTGCCCTGTGTCTTGAAAATAATTCAGAAAGAAATGTATACTGGACCAAGTATATTCACAGTATCTTAAAATATTGGAAAAACATTTGGACCAGATTTGTACAGGCCAGTTATCTCGTAGTCTTGACCTGTAAACACTTGCGCACACAAACACTGGTGCATCAGAAGACACTTGGAATATAAATAATAACACAGATGTATTGTATGTTGTTTTTGGTGGTGTTGTTAGCTGTTCTTTTCTGAGTGGACCTCAGAGAGAGGATAGAACTGTGAGAAGTCTGATTGTGTGGCTCTGTGACAAAAGAGAAGATTGTAGAGTGAAGTTCTAAATGCTGAAATGTAGGTACTGAATAATAAATGTTTTTAACAAAATTTTTGTTTAAAGTGATTGCTAATTCAGAACTGTTATTCATGAGAAAGGCATGACAGCAGGTGTCTTCAAATGTGATGACTTAAATTTGAAAAGGTACATAAGGCCTATGTCATTGTGCATGAGACAGGCACAAATTACACGGACGAAATGAGGTTACACCATGAATTCCACTTATAAACAACATCTATCTATCTATCTATCTATCTATCTATCTATCTATCTATCTATCTATCTATCTATCTTTTAAATTATATATCTACTGAAATCATGATGGACGTCAAATTCTCGTCAGTTTTGGGGCATAGCATATATAAATAATTAACGAACTCGCGAGCAAACAAATACATTTTGAGTACACAAAATGCGAGAGGAAAAGGAAGACGACACTGCAAACGAAAAAACCCCACGTCTGCATAAGCCTCTCTAGGACACTACAATAACCAGAAGGCATTGCCATTAATGGACGAACGGGTGACGAGTAACCGCATGAAGCAAACTGTCTCGAGTGTCTTTTGTAAGTTATGAATTTTATTCTCAAGCATTTTTCATGACATCAAAAAAATATTTATATGTTAATATCTATGTCCGTACTGAGCAGGTAAACTGTCATGATGACTTTCTGCTCGAGTACGTGCCGATACGACATACTTTAGTCAAGTGAACTGAGTCTTTGGTTTGCTAACGTAGCTAGCCAGTCAGTCAATCCCCAGCTAGCAACTAAGCTAATCGAGGTTAACTATTGGGAAAATGCTAACCTAATGACGTTAGCGACCCAAAAAAATAAGTTGGCGAAACTAACTATGTGGTTATTTTGTCATAGCCCCGCTTAATAGCTGTGTCATCTTGCTACTCATCGTAAGAATTCAGAGTTAGTGGAAGACTGTAAGTTAGTGTAGTATAAAATCTCAAAATGACATCAGGTAAAGGGAGCTATCGATAAAGCCGGTACTTATAAGCTTTGATATAATTCGTAACGTGGTGAAGAGCAAGGTGTAGCAATTTAGCTCAAATAGATTGCCTAGCATAACCACTGAGATTGCAGTTATTGCTAGCTAGAATTGCTGTACTAGCAAACTACATTAACCCGTAGAGAAGTGGTTGCTTCACGAGACTAGGTATTTATTTCTAGTATGTTTCTGTATTGTGTGACGGTTAACAATGTCCGCAGTATCAGATGTGATTTTGGTTGATATATGTTCTTTTATTTATACCGGTATTTATGATTTGTCACATTTTGTCGCTTAAAGGGTTAAGACACTTAAATCAACAGCGAAGTTCACAAGATATGTTAAACTGGTTCTCACTCTGTGAAGTTACATCACGGGTGTTATGAGGTGTAGGCTGTGTGTTTTCATTATCCGTAGGTTCATCTTTCGGTCGTCTGTAAATGGTTTTCGTTCGAGTTAGAAGCAAAAGCAGCGCAAGGAAACAGTTTAAATGCACTTCAACAGTAAGGTAGATTAGTCGAAGGGCTGATACTGACAACTCTTTATATGTTGCGCTAGCTAACTAGCTAGATATGCAGTCTTGTCTGTATGTAACAGCTAGCAAGGCTGATTGTTTTATTTTATGTTGTATTTTATGATTTGGCGGAGTAACATTGGAGACATGGCCCAGTTAGCCAGTTAGGTTGTGTAGGTAATATTCTATATACATACGTTTATTGTCTGTTCTGTTAAATGTACAGTTTTTTGGTTGTCAGAAAACGGCTCTGAAGTGTTATTAAATAGTGCAGTGTGTTTCAGCATAGGCTCTTACAAGTGAGTTAAGTCAGCTAACATGACTGGCACTTGGGTTAAAATTCTGGCTCGACTGGTGACCTCAGTGTGTTGCAGTTTAAATGCCTGTTTTATGAATTTCGTTATGTTTATGATTTTACTTTAGCCACGGGATTGAAGAGAAACCTGGCTTGGCGTTAAATCATGGAACAAGACAACACTTCTGAGGTAAGACGGGGACAGCGCGAAAACTTTGTCCTGGGAAAGATTTTAAGCGCACAAGTCGGTGTTTGTTTAGGTGGTCTCTTCCCACGGGGTAGAAACATATCGTGCAGTTGTATGCTCTTTTCTTGATGACATCTGTTTGACTGTAGGTGGTAATCCTTTTCTACTTTATCCCACCTTTGGAGCTAAAATGAATTAGGATAAAATATTCACCACAGCCTCCTTTTCAGGAATTATCTAAAACAAAAAAGAATTGGGAATTAGGGCGAGAAGTTGTATGGTATAGTGTAAATCTATTCGGATACAGTATTTATTTGTTTGCATTTGTTTTCATTACATATATTCTTATTTTAAACTTCTGTACTGTAACAAAAGGGGAGGGGCGAGGTGAAGCGAGTCATGACTCCTAGCGGCGTTTCTCAGTCTCCCTCTTCTTTTTTCCCCACCTGCAAGGGCTTCTTTCTAACACAAAGATTTAACCAGTCCTCGACTAAATTGTATTATGAAATGAGTTAGTTCAAGATTAGGCCTAATACCCCTTTGAAAAATGTTTCAGAGTGTTAACTGTTCATATCTAAACACCAGAGAAAGAGATATGAGCAAGCCGTCAACAGGATGAGGTTTAGGAATAAGACGTATAAGTAAATAATTTTATTATTTACTTAATTTCTTTTTTCCTTAAGTTGGATTCTCCCTCTGTGTGTTTATAGGATGAATCTGTTGGTCCTCCAGAGGATGAGGCACCGCGCCGGTTTCCTCTTGGCCTCTGTAAGTGACGCCATTTATCTGTACTTTCCTTTCATTGGGTGTCGTACACATTTTTGATCCTAGTGGCATTGTATCAAATGAATTGGCGGCACTTTCAGCATCATGCATTTTGTGTGATTGATTGTAATCTGTCCGTCACATACCTTGATCTGCCTTGTTGTAGTTTGAACCTATGGAGCTGTTAATAGGTTTTCCCCTAGCTGAACAGGATGGACTAGTTCTTGTTAGTGATATAATCTGTGTGTCAATTTGTGACTTAATGAAATAGAAAAAAGTTTGTCTATATCTGTAGGGAAGTTTGTGATATGTAAGGCAGACAAGTGCGTTCTTTTTGGGTTTCAGTTGTCAGGAATCTCCAGTCTCTGGTAAAGCCTGTTATTGGAAGGGTAATTTTTGTTTATTGGTTTGTTTTGTTTTGATTTACATTAGACAGCAGTAGTGTGACTCAGTGGTAACTCCGTACTCCACTCCTGAGGCAGATGAGATTGGATTTTGGCCACTTGGGTGACTGTGACGGGCTTATTAGTGAACTTTAAAGTTATCTAACACAGTTACAACACCCATAGGACACATGTATAGTCATTACCCTATCACTGCCTGCATGGAACAGCTCTGTCCATGTTTAAGTTTGTATGTAATGTGTCAGGTGTAATGTTTCTTTTCAGACGTATGCTTGGAGTTTGCCTGAACGTTTTAATATTTACAGCATTTCCTAGTTTCATGTCAGAGAGGTTTACTCCTCTGAAATTTCTTTCTCTCTCTCTGTGTGTCTCTCTCTCCTCAGCGGACTCGGAGGCCATGGAGGTGTTGTGGCAGATGCGGACCCAGCGCCGACAGGCCCAGCCCGATCTCCCCGACACGGTGACGCGTCTCACCACCCCAGAGGGAAGCGTGGTCTACCTGGTGGGCACCGCCCACTTCAGTGACAGCAGTAAAAAGGATGTCGCCACGGTGAGGAGAAGCTTGTTTTTGTTTCACTGGCGTTTGTTTGTCTGAATGGCCATTAGTCAAAAGATTGAGTATATGTCTGATCTGATACCTTGGTAAGGCGCCAAATCCTGTTCAGAATCCTGAACGGAAACGTAGCGTTTCTCACAATTACAGAATGAAGCGGTGTCTTTCCGTGTCTTGCTGTGCCAAATCTGTTTTCTTTTTCTCTCGGGTTCCTGAGAGCTCTCACTAGTTTCTAGCTGTCACTCTCTGTCTCTGCGCTTGTCAGACAATCCGTGCGGTGCAGCCTGACGTGGTAGTTGTGGAGCTGTGTCAGTACAGGGTGTCCATGCTTAAGATGGATGAAAAGACGCTGCTAAAGGAAGCTAAGGACATCAACCTGGAGAAGGTTCAGCAGGCCATCAAACAGGTGAGACCAATGAGAGAGAGAGAGAGAGAGTGAGGGCAAGAACCTCGTCTGTGTCATTCATATCTTTTCGTACAGGATGAGGTTTGTGTTGTAAACGGAGATAATTGTGTTATCTCTACATCTGTGGTTTGATGTGTATATTAATGGAGTGTATCATTTGAATTATCACACACAAAGACAGTCTTTGAACAGAAATGAATTCAGCAGTAAATTGTTTGTCATAAGCCAATAAAAAGAAACCTTTTATGAGATCTTTTCATCGTAACTGTGTAATCTAATCACCATATTATCTGTGCGCCTGTTTTGGTTGATTTGAAATATAAGTGAAAAGGGAAGGAAGAGAATTAGGTTCCTGTTATGTGAGTTGTACTAAAGTTTGGTGATGGCATGTAGTTAGAAATGAAAATGGCTTTTGAAACTGTGTGTTAAGCACACTCCCCCTCTCACACACACACACATCTCTTTCTGTTTATCTGATCTTTTTCAGAACGGTGTGATGTCTGGCCTCATGCAGATTCTGCTGCTCAAAGTCTCTGCCCACATTACAGAGCAGCTGGGCATGGCACCAGGGGGAGAGTTCAGAGAGGCCTTCAAAGAGGTCAGCAGCACTCACGCGCGCGCACACACACACACACACTCTCACGCACACACACACACACACACTCACAGATGTTTCTACAAACAGCCTTTCCCTCTCAGTTCCTCTCCAGTTTTTTAAAACACATTTACAGATCTCACGCTAACATATTAATTTAGCAGCATGCACTGATGAGCGTTAAGGTGTATATGGAAGTGATGGATATAGAGAAAGTTTGACACTGCACTTCAGTGCCCACTGATATCAGATTGGTACTTTGCTGCTACTTGTCTGCTTTTAGAGTTTCTGTCTACGTTTGATGTGTATGTCAAGCTGTTTGATTCCATGTTATCCTTTTCTCAACAGGCGAGTAAAGTGCCCTTCTGTAAGTTCCACCTAGGAGACAGGCCGATCCCAGTGACGTTCAAGCGTGCCATCGCTGCTCTCAGTCTGTGGCAGAAAGCTCGTCTGGCATGGGGATTGTGCTTCCTGTCTGATCCAATCAGGTGTGTGTCTTACTCCACCTCACCCAAACCTTTCTTTTAATATGCAAGGTAAACCTTTCCATACCCTGGATGCCTTCATCAGAATGAAGATTGCATCCTGCAGAATCACAGCTGCTGATGAAATGAAATATCATACAGCGTGTGTGTTTGTCTGTGGGTCTTTGTTAGCAAAGAGGATGTGGAGAAGTGTAAACAGAAGGACCTGCTGGAGCAGACCATGTCAGAGATGATCGGCGAGTTCCCAGCTCTCCATCGCACCATTGTGGCAGAACGAGATATCTACCTCACTCACACGCTGCGACAGGCGGCCCGCTGCGTAGAGGCCCCACCTAATGCTGAGAGTGAGTGTCACACAAACACACACACACCTTTTAGTGTCACTGTTTACTCAGTTTTACTAAGAATAGTATTGTTTACGTAGAAATTAACATTACCAAGAACCCTTGCTGTTATGTCAAGTACTGGTATAGTGTTGAATAGTGTCTAAAGCTGTAAGTGTGTGTTTATGGTCTGTCTTACAGAAGTGTGTGTTTGGTGTGTGTCTCACAGAAGTGTGTGTCTGTCTCACAGAAGTTTGTGTCTATGTTGTGTCTTACAGAAGTGCCTGCTGTTGTGGTGGGAGTGGTTGGGATGGGTCACGTCCCCGGCATTGAGAGGAACTGGGACAAAGAGCTCAACATCCAAGAGATCTTGAGGTGTGTGTGTGTGTGAGATAAATGTGATAAAACGGAATGAAATGAATGTTGAGTGACTGCAGTCATGGTTCACTGAACAGGCTGCTTATTTTTAATCAGAGCTAACAGATAGGCTAGAAAAGGGAACCGGTCCTTTGTGTAAGAATTTTATCAAGGATAAAAATAGGTGCACACTCCGATTACTCAGTTTGGCTCAAGATATTCATCTAACCCAAGGTCAGGACTGCACTATATTACACGCCGAGGGTTCTTAAGAGATTTTATTGCCTGGGCTTAATCCTCACCTCTTTCCTTATAGGCAACATGAATCATATTCATTAAACTGTCAGTCATAGACAGATCACACGGTCCCGACCAAAAGTATAGAGCTCCACATGCTTGACACAGGCTGTCCAAAGTCACCAGGGTATTTGGCCGAGTAATTGATTTAGCCAGTTATTGAGGTTAATCTTTCAATCAGATACTAATTATTGCCTGGAAAGCCAGCTGAGAGTGCTCTCAAGCCAGCTGATTCTTTTAATGAGCTACTACTGAATTGCTGTTAACGCCAATGTGCACACCACCTTGTAGAAGTGACATTTTCCATCTGTCCTGTTGGACCTTTTCAGTCTATCTGGAATAACAGAGCCTCTCTCTCTCTCTCTCTCTCTTTCTCAGTGTGGCGCCGCCCTCTCGTTTTGGATGGGTACTGAGGCTGGTGTTCAAAGGTGCCATGCTGGGAGCTCTGGGATATGCCTGTTACCGTGCTGGAGGGGGTGTGGGGAGAGCGTTGCTGTCCTTACCTGCTGTCCAATCACTACTGGAGAATATACGACCGCCTCCCGCCTGACCGATGCCCTTTTTTTCCCAAAACAGGCTCGGACTCTTAACGACCGAGAAACATCAGGACATCAATACTGAAAAACCAGTGGCCTTAACTACAGGAAGGGGTGCAGGGGGAAGGTAGTTAGGAGGGGTACAAGTTCACGACCGTTGTGAACCGAACTGGATTTTAAGAGAGTGGCGGATATTTGTTCCACTCCTCTGTCTTTCTCTCTGAACCCTCTCCCATCCTCTCTGTGTCCCTGTCGACACAGGACCGTACTGCCAAAGAACCAGGACAGTACTTTTCCTTTCACCTCTCTTCTTATCTTCTTTGGTAAAAAAGAAAAAAAAATTGAATCTCTGACTTTATAAGAATTTACAACTTCTCTTCCTCATAGTCCTTATACCCCCAGTTTCTGTATTCCAGAAATGTGATATTTATTTTAGTGTGAAAGCCCCCCCATGTTCTCCACACTGTTATGTGCTTTATTTCATGCCCAGTTCATCTGTTTGCAGAAGAGGAAGTCTCACCTAACCATCAAAGGTGTCGTACTGGAGAACAGCAGTGACAGTTCGTAGCATTTTCCCCTCCCAGTTTGTCCCTATGTTGATTAGCTTTTCATCAGTGAGTGCGGTCCAACAAGCACCCATATTCAAAGCCAGCTCTTTGCCAACTTGATATCAAGATCATTTAAAAAGCCATTTCCAGGAAAGAATTATGGTCGAACCAAAAAAAAAAAAAAAAAGTTAAACCTGAGGGATCATGATGGATTTTTCTTTTCCGTTCTAAAATCAAATAGGTTATGTATAGTGTATGAATATGACCAAAGTGATTTCTTTTTGATTATAAATGTTCTGGTTTTTTTTGGTTTTTTTGTTTTGTTTTGTTTTTTTGTGGAATATGTTGATTTTTAGATGAAATTATCCCCATATTGTGTTGTGATATCTCCAAAATCCTTTCATTTGTAAGTGACGAGTATTTGTACTGGTTTCAGTAAACTGTGGTTTTGGGGTCGGGGAGATCCGTTGCAGAAATGTACACTATGCCTGTGTGAGCTTACAAATACTGCCGGTTACATTCTTAGCCAAGTGCTACTACTGGTGTACCCACACACATCATACCAGGACTGTTCAACCCAGGATCTAAGATCCATGTTTAGTCCTGTGTATTCTAATCGCTGGTGGTCAATTTTTCAATGAATTCAGCTGATTGACCACAGTGTGATCACGCCTGAATCCTAGGTGAAGGGCTAACATTCAAGAATTAACTGGAATGTCTCCCCACCAATCTTGTCTTGATAGGTGATTCCCCTTATAATTTGAGCCCACTGTCTCATGCATAGTTACTCATTTATAACTTGATGAAAACACCAATTAATATGTCTGGCTACCTCTGACTTTGTATGCATTTGGATTTTGAAAATGGCTTTACAAAAAAAAAAAACACTTGCATAGTCGAACAAGTCGGGAAGTGACGGTTAGCTTGTCCCCAGCAGCTTGTGAAATACTAGGTTTAACATACCATCAAGAAAAGCTTATCTGTCCGGTCAGGTCCTTATACTAACCAGAAATGAGTTTGACCTGATGGTATGTTTTAGTTTTTTTTTTCCCCCCAGTATTCCTAGTCTGGAATCCTAATTAAGCACATACTTCAACATTTAGAAAATGTAAAATCCCTTTTTACTCCCTGTGTTTATGCAAGAGCTGCATCTGCTGCAGTTCGTCGAGCTGGATGTACTGTTTTTTTTGAAAAAGGCAAAGAAGCAATGTGCACATATTTAAGTAAAGACGATTTCATGTTCCTCCGACCTTTCCATTTATCAGTTCTGAGATGCAGTTCCCGTCATTACCCGCCTGCTGGAGTTCAAATTTCAAATGGATTTTCTCAATTCTGTGTGGGGAACTCTTAGAGGTGGTTCATTAATATGCTGCACATTAAATGAGAGAACACTCTGTGGACAGGAAGCGTTGGAAACGTGGGACACATGCACTTTGATAAAGAAGCCATTACTGGAATTCGTGTTTTTATCTGGCTGTCTGCTGGGGTTTGCACTGGTATGGTGAGAAATGCCGCAGATCAGGTTGCTGTCTGTCATACAGTAGTTCTGGGAGTTTAATGGGTCAAAGCCTTATTCCGCTTTCACCGCTGCCTTGTTACATGTTAGACGGTCTCATACATCAGCTTCCTCAGCTTTGTCTCTCTCATTTGTTCAGCGCTGATGAGTAAGGAGTAATGCTTGATTTGTCCTGACTCAGTGAAGTGTATAGAATTTGGGGTCCAATGGGAAGTGAAATGTCCTTTTTCAAGGGTGCATCACATGGAAAAACGTTTAATGACAATTTGACTCGGTCTTGTGGTCGTAGATGAAAGTGAACGCTCACAGTCATGCCCTCTTGAAAATGCACCCTTCACTTTCGGACGTTCTCAGATTGAGGTGGATGAAATATCACTATGCATTATGAGCCAATGGGGATTAACGATATGTGGGGAAACTTGCATGTATGTGATGAGCTTTTAGCGTGCTCTTTGTCAGTTAGGAATTGTCTGTATGCAAATGTATTTGCATGACTATTAGTACAAGGTAACTGAGCCCTTGATGGATTTTGAAGAACTGTATTGACTTGCACAACTGAAACGGATGCACACAAGCCACATCAGATTCGATGATTACTCATTGACTTTATTAAACATTCATGCTAGTTCTCATTCTGTCTTAACTACCAGTGTTTACTCAATCTACATGAAAGAAAGTGATTTGTGAATGCAAGATCCAAATGTCTCAATCAGTGTTCTTTTTCTCTGTTTCTGTCATTGCAAACAAGCCAAATATAAAAGCCTGATCTCTGTACTGAATTATAATGCTTTTAAATTAAACAAATCTTTAAACTCATTTGTATGTCTCCTGTTTTTGTTTGTTTGTTTGTCTGTTTTGGACGCTAACTTCATTCACAGGTAAACCACGTAAGTCCTACGAAAAATACTTTGTATGATTGTTCTTTACAAATCAGCAGCTTATCTATTATAGCATTTGGATATACTACACGTTCAAGATTCGTAGAACGTCTGTATTCTTATTCTTATTATTGATGTGGCCAGACTAAATTACATGCGTTTACATTTACATGTATTTGGGCAAGAAAAGAAAGCGAATGCATTTTCAAGGGGCTGTCAGCGATTTAGTTCCGGTACGTAGACTGTTTCCAGGAGGACAAAAAACAAAGTCGTACCGGTTTTCAGAGAACGCCCAACCTGGCCCAACACTGAACGATAAAGCTGCTGTCAAATCAACATGGCCTCAACTCTTATGAAACACGAGAGGATAACGTCGTTCTTCTTATCTAAAGCTTAGTGGGTGGCCATTTCTGAATGGCTTCTCAAACTATTTGCCTGACAAAGCCAAATATTTTTCGTTCCTGTGTGATTTTATTACGTTCTATTTCCTCTGTTGGGATGGATGGAATGGGATCAATAACGAGTCGTTCACCTCTTGAACGTATGGAGTTTGATAATGTCGTCCTAAAGAAACTTCCGCTGGATCCATCGGAGGAGCCGGGGGTGAGAATGGTGCGCGGAGCTTGTTTCTCTAGAGTCAAGCCGCAACCACTAAAGAACCCGAGGTTCGTGGCTGTGTCCAGCCCGGCACTTGCGTTGCTTGGGCTTGACGCAGAGGAGGTTCTGAAAGATCCTCTTGGGCCTGAGTATCTCAGTGGTTCTAAAATAATTCCCGGCTCAGAGCCTGCTGCCCATTGCTATTGCGGGCACCAGTTTGGACAGTTTGCGGGACAGCTCGGTGATGGAGCTGCTTGCTATTTGGGTGAAGTGAAAGCGCCAGCTGACCAAAGTCCTGACCTGTTGCTTGAAAACCCTTGTGGACGTTGGGAAATCCAGGTGAAGGGCGCTGGTTTGACCCCATACTCCAGGTACTCTACTAAGTTCAACAGTTAGGGTTAGCGAATCGACATTCTGCAGAGTTAGCTACAGTGTGCAGGCTTTTGCTGCCACCTTAATCCAGCACAATGATTCTGCTATGTAAATAATCATCAGGGCTTTGGTAAGATGAAGTACGGTTGGCAGAAAAGCACGCACCCACTGCAGTTCGAAAGGAGTAGGATTTTCTATCCCTAAACAAAGCTCAGTGTACAACTATTACAGTAGAATTCAGATATAGAATTACTGTTTGAACTTTTATGCTCTGTTGCAATACACTACACTTTTCCTGAGAAACAATAATGACTAGGTTTTCTTTGTAATTGCAGTAAGCTGACACGCTGATATGTTCCTCGTATGCCTTTTTTCCTTCAGACAAGCAGATGGACGGAAAGTCCTGCGCTCCAGCGTTCGGGAATTTCTGTGCAGCGAGGCAATGTATGCATTGGGTGTGCCCACAACTCGTGCTGGATCACTGGTGACCTCAGACTCTCGTGTGATGAGGGATGTGTTCTATAACGGGAACCCACAGATGGAGAGGTGTTCCGTGGTTCTCCGCATTGCTCCCACTTTCATCAGGTCAGCACTGTTTAGCTCAGTGCCCTCTCTCTCCCTCTCTCTCTCTCTCTCTCTCTCTCTCTCTCAGTTATAAAACACTGTATTCATCACAGTGTTTGCATAACTAAGTTGGGTGTTTTGCATGTTTATTTGGATGGTTAATGTCTGACTGAAATGGTTGTCAGAACTGAATCTATTTAGGTCAACATTTAAACTGCAACGGATAAAGAATCTGAGATGTGTTTATTTGTTTTGATTTTTACAGATTTGCGCTCCACAAAGAATGACAAAGATGTATTTTTTTTTGTACAGCATTGGTACAGTCATTTCTGCATGCGTGTGCTCTTTAAATCAATTCATTTGAATCTTGTTTTCTTCCCACTTTTCAAACCACCTCCCTCTTCACCATCTCACTGCCAGAATTATGTTTTTTTTTTTTTCTCTCACTCTCTCGCTGTGTGCAGGTTTGGGTCGTTTGAAATCTTCAAACAGGCTGATGAACTCACAGGGCGACAGGGCCCCAGTTACGGGCATGATGAGATCAGGACGCAGATGCTGGATTACGTCATTGAAACGTTCTACCCAGAGATCCAGCAGGCACACACTGACCCAGTGGAGAGGAACACGGCTTTCTTCAGAGAGGTGAGGTCACGACCATCCAAGGTCAGCATGTCATGATTGGTCATGTAAGGCTCTGTGTGGGGAGGTTCTTCACATCATACCTGACATCTGAGCAACCTATCACCGTACAACTGTTGATTATCAAAAGCAAAATAACAGCTTTCACTCTTGGAAACAAGTAAGATTGAACCCATACAATTCTTTGACAGCAAAAACTTTTCTTTTTTTTTTTTTGCTAAATGGCCAATATTTTGTCTTATTTTCAGTTTTACTCAAAGCACACCTCTGCACAGACCCGTGGCTTTGGTAAAATCTGAGCTTGGTTTATAAAAAGGTTGGTTTATAAAAAGGTTTATAAAAAGTATTTGTCAGTACGTTTTTTTTTACTTGCCATTGACCTGAACTGAACTGAAAAAAAAAAAAAAAGAGCCCAAGTGTAACATTGATTAACCTGACCAAGGTTAACCACCACCCTCATTATCCTTCTTTGTCCCGAGCTGATGTGAAAGGATGAGTCACAATGATAAAGCAAAAAAAAATCATGTTTAGTTTCCTGCTGTTTCAATAACTTTTAGCAACAAAAATAACAGAACAATATTCGGAAGGAAGTACGTTGCTTGAATGTTTTCTTTTCAGTGTTCTGACCGAAATTTTATTATGCAAACTATTTTTACTTGCTCTTTATAAACACCACTGGGAATGAAAAAAAAATATATACAGTGCCATGTGAATTCTGTTTTTATATTGACCAGTTATTTTTTTAACAGATCGAATGACGTGATCATGATTACTTTCGTACTGAACATAATGCTTTTAAAGCCACTCTGTGCACAGTTTCAGGTTACATTTCTACAAGGTTCCAGTGTCACAAAGTTTCTCTGACTTAAGGGATTTGCGTGCTAGAGGAATGAAGGAGACTGTGATGCAATTTACAGTGAAGACTTGGTGACTCACTGTAACAGACAGACTTGAAAACAAGCTAAATATAAATATAATGTAACTGGTTCCTTAAATCCCATTCCCAGTGTTGATCATTTCAAAATACTATTGCTCCACTTCCTGGCTTTTTCACCAACCTGACTCACAAATTCAGACTTAGGAAACAGACCACAGACGCTGAAAGTTTAACCAAATCTACCATGTGACACGTTTACGAGAATCACATGAAACTCAGTCAACACAACCAAAATACAACAATGATCCAAAATACTGCAATACAATCAATGAATCCTTTTGGCTCTTATAATTACATAGCCTAATTACAACATTCATACGTTGCCTCTGACAAGGGGAATGTATGAACATTGCGATACATGTCACTCAGTCTTCTTACCATTGTTAGTTCCCCTTTCAGACTGAACCTAGTTTCATGTGTTCTTTGTTTCCTAGGTGACGAGGCGAACAGCGAGACTTGTGGCTCAGTGGCAGTGTGTGGGTTTCTGTCACGGAGTACTCAACACTGACAACATGAGTATCCTGGGATTAAGCATAGACTACGGACCCTTTGGTTTCATGGATCGGTAAAAGCGTTAACAGCCCTTTTGTACAGCCCCGTCTTTCTGAATGTCTTATTAAACACATTCCCGTTTTCCTAAAGTCAAGTCAGATTTGACCCGCTGTATTTTAATGCCACACTCCTTACATCTGCATATGTAACAGATTTTGTTAGATCACGTTTTTCCGCAAAATGAAAGAATGTTGATGTCCTGTCTTGCTTTACGTCCCTTTGTCCCTAGCTTTGACCCAGATTTCATTTGCAACGCCTCGGACAACTCGGGCCGTTACTCGTACAAAGCCCAGCCTGCCATCTGCCGCTGGAACCTGGCTCGCCTGGCAGAGGCCCTGGACCCAGACCTGCCCCCAGAGCGAGCTGAGGCAGTGCTGGATGAGTACATGCCCTTCTACAATGCCTTCTACCTGGCTAACATGAGGAAGAAACTGGGGCTGCTGAGGAAGGAAGAGCCAGAGGATGAGATGCTCATCACTGATCTAATGCAGACAATGCACAACACAGGTACAGAGAGAACAATATACAGCACAGGTACACAGGGAGAGAGACACATAACACAGGTAAACAGGTAGAGGGATGCATAACACAGGTCCACAGGGAGAGAGATGCATAACACAGGTAAACAGGTAGAGTGATGCATAACACAGGTACATAGGGAGAGAGATGCGTAACACAGGTACACAGGTAGAGTAACACATAACACAGGTACACAGAGAGAGTGGTGCATAACACAGGTACACAGGGAGAATGGTGGATAACAGAGGGGAGGGATGAGTAACACAGGTACCTAGGTAGAGTGATTAGTAACACAGGTGCACAGGGAGAGAGATGAGTAACACAGGTACATAGGTAGAGTGATTAGTAACACAGGTGCACAGGGAGAGTGGTGCTAACACAGGTACACAGGGAGAGTGGTGCATAACAGAGATGAGGGGAGGGATGAGTAACACAGGTACATAGGTCGAGTGATTAGTAACACAGGTGCACAGGGAGAGTGGTGCATAACACAGGTACATAGGTAGAGTGATTAGTAACACAGGTACACAGGGAGAGTGGTGCATAACAGAGATGAGGGGAGGGATGAGTAACACAGGTACATAGGTAGAGTGATTAGTAACACAGGTATACAGGGAGAGTGGTGCATAACAGAGATGAGGGGAGGGATGAGTAACACAGGTACATAGGTCGAGTGATTAGTAACACAGGTGCACAGGGAGAGTGGTGCATAACACAGGTACATAGGTAGAGTGATTAGTAACACAGGTACACAGGGAGAGTGGTGCATAACAGAGATGAGGGGAGGGATGAGTAACACAGGTACATAGGTAGAGTGATTAGTAACACAGGTACACAGGGAGAGAGATAAGTAACACAGGTACATAGGTAGAGGAGGGGCCTGTCACACCCAGAGGTGTCACCCCACCCTGAGGAGAGCAACAAAGTTTGGAGGAGTATGGAAAGAAACAATATTTTACTTTTCTTTACTTTACTCTTTCTCTTTCACTTTCTCTTTCTCTTCCTCTAACCACTCTCAGGTGCAGATTTTACCAACACTTTCCGCTGTCTGAGTCAGATTCCCTGTCCCTCAGAAGGTGAAATGGAAGAGGACAGTGAGACTGTGAAGAAGGCCACAGACCTGCTCCTGCAGCAGTGTGCCTTGCTGGAGGAGCTCAGAGTGGCTAACAGACCCACTATGGATCCCCGGTAAACTCTACTGCACCCCTCAGTTCTCACACTGCTCTATCATTACGCATTCAGTGCCAGTGGTTCTCATGCAAAGAGGTCATTATTATTATTATTATTATTATTATTATTATTATTATTATTATTATTATTGTTATTGTTGTTGTTGTTGTTGTTGTTATATTCAGTTCAGCCGAAGCATTTCTTTCCTTTTCCTGAACCATATGTCAATCATAATACCAGTCTGCCAGCAATGATGCAGTGATGATACTGTGGCATTTTATCTAATGTGTTTAGTGAAGAGTGATATTTTCATATTGGCCATAACTTTAGAGAACTGCTGCTTTTACGTTTGGCTCTGTACCTACTGCTGCTGTATTGCTGTGTTGTTTGCACTGTCATCAAGCTGTTTGCACAGTTGAGTTTGCAACTCATCGGTTGAATAAGTTTCAGTTTAAGAAGAGTATCTACTTTACGAATAATAAAGTAATGAATATACTGTAGACTGTATTTATATACTATATATTTTATCATCCTTTTTTTTCCTCCTCTCCCTGTCTCTCTTACAGGGAGCTGTCGATGCTGCTGTCGATGGCTCAGAGCAACCCAGCGCTGTTTCACATGCTGTCAGACAGGCAGACCGTGGCCCGGCAGCTGGAGAGACTGGCCAGACTCAAAGACTTACTGGAAACCAATGAGGAACAGCTCAAAGCCAAGCAGACAGAGGACTGGACATGCTGGGTCACCAAGTACAGGTAGGGACAGGGCGGGGCAGCGTGTCAGCGAGAAAGCAGTTGGTGTATCAGAGATCCAACTTGCTGTTTTTGGAGGGTTGTATCAGGTCAGCCAAAAGGCTTTGTGCTCATTTGTGGCTTAGCCGAGGGTTTTTAACTCCTGGCGGCTGGCAGGTGGCCTTGTGAAGTGACGGGCAGGTGGCACTGTCTAAGTTAGTCAGTCGGTCTCAGAGGCCAACACTCCTGCACAATCATGTCCCTGACAATCTCTGTACATTTTAATCATTAAAATTTAGCAGTTAACTATGACCAACTAGTGTAAAATGACAAAGGTATTTAAGGTTTAGGGGCGACGTTTCAATATTGCAGTCTGTTTGTTTTATAAAATATACAGCACAGTAAACCTATTAGCCGTCACTGTAATACTTGGAATAATTTCAGTGTCTCACTCGTGTGTGTTGTGTTTGTGGTGTGTGTCTGTGTATGTATTTATGTACGCTGCTCTACAGGAAACGACTTGCCCGAGAGTGTGAGGGTGAGAGTGATGCAAAGGCCGTGCAGGAAGAGAGGGCCTCTGTGATGAACAGCACTAATCCCCGTGTGGTGCTCAGAAACTACATTGCCCAGAATGCAATAGAGGCTGCTGAGAATGGAGACTTCTCTGAAGTAAGTTTTATACACCGAGTTGCTGTTTCAGACTCTATACATTAGATGATTATTCGTATGCTGTGGTGACAGTGATTTTCATTTTCTTCTGTATAGTCCATTATAGGCAAAATCATATTCTCTTATTCACGTACGCTATTCCACCGAGTCCTACACAAAACTGCGCAAGAATTTCACAATCTACCTATCGCTTGCTAGGAATCGTACTGGTCTGAACCTCACTCTCTCTCTATCACAGGTTCAACGAGTGCTTAAAGTGTTGGAGAAGCCATTCTGTTCTCAGGAGGGACTGGAGCAGCCAGGCTGGGTTGGCAGAGGAGGTGTGGAGGAGCAGGGAGAGAGAGATGAAAGTGGAGAGGGAGGGGAGGATGAAGAAGAGAGAACACAGGAATCAGCAGGAGCTGAAGCTCGCGTATTTGTCCCGTACGATAGCAAGCCTCCAGCCTGGGCCAATGAAATCTGTGTAACCTGATCATCCTAAACCCTTCCCATCAATGACCCTTCCAATATGAGAGACAGAGCGAGTCGGGGGGGGGGGGGGGGGGGGTGTTTTGTACCTTCTTCTCTCACTCCTCTCTGATTTGCACTTAGAACTTCTCACTTTTTCTTAGTCTACCTCCTCGTATCCTTGCATTCGACTCTCTCACTCTGCGTGTCTCTCATGTGGTTGGGTTGTATTTGAAGGGAAGGGTGCTTGAGGCACAAACTCCTACACCAGCCGGTCTTCAAATGTACGGGAGCAGAGTGCGCAGTGGTGAGACACACACTGTAAAACAATACCCCACGCTCCACAAAAAACTTTAATAAAGAAATGTGCTCTGGACTTATCATCTGATCAACGCACCTCCATCTTGTGTAGATGGTTGAAATCAAGCTTAGGCCGCACTGATATCGCAAAACGCTAAGTCTATCATACACCTGATGAAATAACAGATTGTTTTGGAGATATTTTGGAATGTTTTATAACGTTTGTAAACACTTCAAGTCGGACGAAGTGTGCCCACACTGAACTCTTTTCCGTACATTTGACCAGTTGTAAATGACGACTTAGCCCTCCAGTCAAACAGTGACAGGTCTGAGTCTGAAAGGCTGGGAGTGAAACCTCACTCTGTGCGTGCGTGCGTGCGTGCGTGTGTGTATGTGTGTGTGTATGTGTGTGTGTAAGTGTCATTGCACATATGCTGGTGAGCTTATAAAATCTCCAGTGTCGAAACGCACAAATAGAATTGTAGGTTTGAAGAATCAGAAATGAAATTGTGTTGACCTTTCAGTACCGTCTTCCTTTTGTCACTTCGTTTTCTTTTGAACGGTAACTAATGAGTGAAAATGTGAGGTAGACGACAGCGGAACCACCATCGTTAAAAAGCTTCAAAAAGTTATAATAATGTAATAAGGAGAAAATTAGAACTATTGTAACCTTATCATTTTTGGATTAATGTGTTGTGAGGGGATTTTTTAATATGCCCCGTCTTAAATTTTTATACCGCTGGAACTCTGTTCAAAAGACAGCGAAGTTACAAAATTTGCTAGTTATGTCAAAGAGTATGCAAATTAAAAACAACGCACAAACAAGGTATAACCTAATTCTGCATATACAGACATGATCAGCACCGTTTCAAATACACAGTATAAAATATTTAGATTATTATTCTGCCATAACTATAATTTACTAGCAGTCTGGATTGTTCTGTCAGTTAATCAGTAACAATAAAGGAGTATTGAAAATAAGTGTGTTTTTGGCATTTTCCATAAGTGCATTTTTATTGAATATGTATGCATGAAAAGTGTAGTTTAGGAAGTGGCCTTCCTGTAACTTCGCTTAATCAGCTTCAGTGATCAACCGAGAATTGACTTTCAAATGTAAAGTTTCGCCTTACCTTTTGTGGACAGGAAGTTGGTTTCTCATGCTGTTGTGGTTTTCTTACAGTTAGTGTTTGGCTACACCCATGAGAGACTTATTTTTATTTCACAAAGGACAGCGGGTAGTGCTAGTTAATATAGTGTATCCATAAACTTGATTTACAGTATTGTTATGCTTATTGTTAAACTTCTTCTTTTCTCTCACTAAAGGAAAAGGATGTCTGTTCCTTAAGGGCCTCTATCAGGGAACGTGTTACAACAGGTTCCCATTTTGAAGACAGCCAACAGCATCCTCAAATATGTTCAGTTCATTTCATGCAAGCAACAGAGAAGACATACTTATAAAGTATATGCAACTTTTATGTGAAATTATATTATAAATTATAATATATTAAATTAAATGATAAGATATTATTTATTTTGATCTCAAAACAACCAGCAGCGGAAATAATTTAAGCTATCCTTATACAAAGCCGCTCTAAAGTAACTCTTCAATTCAACCGAGCATGCCTTGTGAATCTTGACAGTACAGAAATGATTTACTTCGAAGAATAGGCGGAATTACCTTTTGAGTCACTCAGGTAAGACCAGTGTTTGCGCTTGATAGTTGCGTGACGTAAGACATGTTGAGACGACTCAGCGCTGTCTGGGAGAGGCTGCGCAGAGTACGAATTTTGAGCATTGGAGCACAGGTAACATAATGGGATTATAAAGAAGTCCTACAATCACGGCACCAGGAGTCTTAACGTCGTTGAAAGAATTGACAGTTCCAGGATATATCTGTCATGTCAGTCCGGTCAAGACCTGGCTATTACCGCCAGGAGGTGAACAAGACCGTTTGGGAAGTACCTGAACGATATCGGGACTTGAAACAGGTGGGAACGGGAGCGTACGGCACAGTATGGTGAGTGTGTTTCCACCGTTCAAAGTGACTGCATTGTTTATTTGTTCAGTCAGTCCGTCAGGTTGCCAGAATTAAACCGAAGCGTGCAATACCGCCAAGACGGCGAGGGTCGTGTCAAAACACTGTTTATATGTATCGAGACAAAGGAAAGGGACGATTTAGTTTTTGATTCGATCTGTTGGATACGTAACGCTCACTAAACTACAGTTTTGAATATTGTTTGGGTAAGATAGACTATTATAGTGATAAATTTTGACAAAGTATCCCGAAAACAAGTTGTCTGATTTCCTGTTTCTGAAGATTGCGCCCCCTACAAGTGCAACGCGAACGCGCGTTCATAATCTTTTTGGGAAACGTGCGCTACATTAACAAGTGTTAATCAAGTTTTGCACCAGCGAAATAAGTACTTGTTATACTACGACACAGTGGAAAGTCCGCAAAATTACAGCATAAATGAATGAGAAATAGCGGCAGAATGGGAGAGAGAGAGAACGGCGTTACGTCAACGAGCATAGTAAAAGGGTATACTTTGAGTAGTTCTACCTTTCCCGTTCTGTGTGATCCGTGTTATCCTTTATATCCTGGTGCATGCAACATTGTGTTCCGTAAATGTAGGACATATAAACGTAGCCAATTTGACAGTCTATCCCAATCATCAGAAAATTCCCCGTGCTAACTTTATCTATCTGGTTCAGCTTAATGTTACTATGGTGGTCGAATTTGGTACGAGAGCAGAAAAATAACAGAACAGGTAGATTTGATGACAGCGCTTGATTTCTTTTCAAACAATCATTTATTTAATTTGCTGTTTTGATGCACGATAAGAAAACTTGCAGTCCAGTTCAAACAAGTATCATACACGGCATGAACCCATGTGTTCTCTGTACAGTTCTGCAATAGACCGCAAAACAGAATTCAAGGTGGCCATCAAGAAGCTGCATCGGCCGTTCCAGTCCGAGCTTTTTGCGAAAAGAGCATACCGCGAGCTGAGACTACTCAAACACATGAAACATGAGAATGTAAGAGGCCAGCACACAGCTGAATTATTCTCGACATGTATTTAATCAGTCAGTTATTTTATATGAACATGTGCTTACTTGCTCTCTCTCTCTCTCTCTCTCTCTCTCTCGCTCTCTCTCATTCTCTTTGCCACACACACGTACATGCACATGCACATACACATGCACATATTTTTCCCTTTATCTGACTCCCCCAGGTAATTGGACTCTTGGATGTTTTCACTGCCGACCTGTCTCTAGACAGGTTTCAAGATTTGTGAGTAAAGCTTTTGATCGGAGTCGAGACATTTAACCATGCAAATGCGCCACGTCCTTTGCTCTGTACTTTATGTGCTCCGTTGACCACATACCCCACTTCCTCTTCCAACCTAAATATAGCTTGCATTCACCTCATTTCCTTTCTCCCTTTATCTCTCAATCTCTCTCTCCATTTCTCTCCTTTCTCTTTGGGCAGTTACCTTGTGATGCCCTTCATGGGCACAGATCTGGGCAAGCTGATGAAAGTGCAGAGGCTTACAGAAGACAAAGTTCAGTTTCTGGTCTACCAAATGCTAAGAGGGCTCAAGGTGTGTGTTTCCAATGCAGTCATAGAGTCTCTCTCTCTCTCTCTCTCTCTCTCTCTCTCTCTCGGTCTATCTTTCTTTGTCTCTCTCTCACCCACATGTACAGACACAATTGTTTTGTGGGGGTTGCCATTTTATTAAATTTCTCTTCTAATTTCCTGTGATGATACTGACAATGCTTTGCTATATTTGCAGTATATCCATGCAGCTGGTATCATTCACAGGGTGAGTGAGTTCTCTTCATTTCAGTCGTGTGTGATATATGTATGTCCATACTGTGTTCATTTAACCCATCATTTTAATCTCACAGGATCTCAAACCAGGAAATCTGGCCATCAACGAAGAGTGTGAGCTCAAGGTACCCACCAAATGACCTCTGTGTCTTGTCTCATGATATCCTTATGATCTCTCAGAGTGGCCATCACCTGCTGACATACTCATGAAACATACATTTATGAAAATAATGGCAAGGGGCTCAGAACATAAAAGTTTGACTGCACATATACACTCGCCATTTCTGTCAGTGTTTCGTCCGCTGTGAAAGCGTTTATTGGACAGTATTACTTTGTGCGGATCCCGTCTCGTAGATCCTGGATTTCGGGCTGGCTCGACAGGCGGACGCTGAGATGACGGGGTACGTGGTCACGCGCTGGTACAGGGCCCCTGAAGTCATCCTTAACTGGATGCATTACACGCAAACTGGTGAGTCACCATCGCAGTGATGTTCTTCTGATGACTCTGGACCATCTTTGGAGATTGTTTCTCAGACTAAGATTAAGACTAGTTGTGGACTTTGATGACACATTTTAAATTGTCCATTTCCACGCAGAGTGTTTTTGAACTGAGAATCTTCATTTAGAATGCAGTTCAATTTGTGTATAAGCTCCCTTGAAAACCATCTATTTTTCTTATATAGCAGGATCACTCCAAAAAGAAAGATAAATGTACAGTGTTCAGGGGTTTCCAGTGCCTTTTGCTTATTGTAACATGAAATGGAAGCTTGAAAATACTCTATAACTCAGTGACAGATGGACTAATTCACTGACATGATAATGCAACGTTGCTTGGATCAGGGCCAACTAGTCAGTCATATACAATTAATCTGGGTTAATCTCATAGTCATTGCTTTGTAGAGATATAAATGTAATAATATGCATCTCTGTGCAAGTCTCTGTGCAAACTTGGTCAAAGTCTATTTTTTCACTGAATTTCTCAGTCAGAGGAGCACAAGATTTAAGTTTTTTTAGGTTGTATTCTACAGATGTCTCTGATTTACTTGGGAATTAACACACATTTCACGGAAATCGGCCTCTGATTATATTGTCAGTTTGAAACGCAAGAGGAGTCTGGCCATTGTGTATGAGACTTGAGAAGCCCGGCTTTAAGCAGTGCAGAGTTAATCATGGCATCTTTCTGAAAATCGCATTGCTTTTTTTTTAACACTTTCCTTTCATGTTCCCTAGATGATGGGAGAGACCTCCATCCCACAACTCAGTTCATTGTTGTGTATGAAGCACAGCCTATTGCAGACCTATGAACATCAGCTATTCTATTGTCAGCTATTTGTCTGTATGACCTTAACAGTGATCTGTGAGTCCTCTGTCTCTTTCCTGTCAGTTGTTGACCTTCTTTCTCTCTCCCTCTCTCTCTCTCTCTCTCCCTCTCCCTCTCTCTCCTTCTCTCTCTTTCTCTCTCTCTTTCACTCTCTCTTTCTCTCTTTCTCTCTCTCTGTCTCTCTCACCGTCTTCCTTTCTCTTTCCTCTGTTCTTTCTTTATAGTGGACATCTGGTCTGTTGGCTGCATCATGGCAGAGATGCTGTTGGGAAAACCTCTCTTCAAAGGAAATGATCGTATCTTTCCTCTTGCGTCACAAACGTAATTCATTCTCACTCAGAGACGTGGCTTACTTACTGGGATATAAAATGTCATATGTGATTGACGAGGCGCATGAACAGAGAACATCTTACCACGTGGTCTTGCCACGTCCATTTTTGATGTTTTGTCCTTGACCCTTTGAGCTCAGATCTGGATCAGCTGATGGAAATCATGAAGATCACAGGAACTCCCGCGCAAGAATTCATAGCCAAACTTCAGTCCCAGGATGTGAGTGAAATACCACGCCCTCCCATTCACCAGTCCAAAAAAAACAAAAAACAAACCCAACCTCCACTGAGTTATCTATATCACTCTGCTTTATTGACAGTGTTTATATGTCATTAAAATAGCTCAAAAATAATGAGAGGGTGGAAGAACTGTCTTTTGGTCATTTTTTCTTCATGTAATTCTGTCAAGGCTAAAAACTACATTTCCAAGCTCCCTCGACTGAAGAAGAGAGATCTTCAAACCTTGCTGCCAAACACCAATCCATTAGGTATGAGTTTTATCATACAATCAAAAATGATACAGTAATTTTCTACATGGAAGCTGGGAATTTTTGTTTTTTTTTTTGTTGTTTTTTTTTTTTAAATACTTTTAGTTTTTCAGTTATCCACTGTCTTAAGTTTGAATGACAGTCCCCATAGCAACTTGCAGTCAAATATAATTGTGTCAGTCATATTTGAAGTTGCATTGAGCTTTTGCTGAGTAACCATGGTTACTGGTTTGAATGACAGTCTCTCGCTGTTGTTGTGGCCCTCAGCTATCAGTGTATTGGATCACATGCTGCTATTGGACCCCGACAGCAGAGTGACAGCTGCTGAGGGCCTTGCCCTCCCCTTCTTCGGAGAGTTCCGTGAACCAGAGGAAGAGACGGAGGCTCTGCCATATGACAGTTCACTGGATGATGAAGAACAGACCTTGGATCAATGGAAACGTAAGAAAGGGGTGGGGGGGGAAGGGGGTGGAGTTAGACTGAGGTGGTATCGGTTCACAGACAGCATATAAGGGCTGACGACCACAGTCATGTCTGGTATTTAGATAATGACAGAGTTTGGTTTCTTATATGTAGCTTTCTCCAGATACAATGTCTTTTAAGGTATTAAGTTCAGTCGGTCTCTAGGTACCTCACTGACATCAAGTTGTGTTGTCTGATTTGCACTTATAGCACAAAGGTCATTGCATTCATTTCTGTATGATGCCGAGAAAGCTATATAAACAAGCCCCTTCTCTGTCTCTCTCTCTCTCTCTCTCTCTCTGTCTCTCTCCCTCCCTCCTCCTCTCTCTCTCACTTACACACACACTCACATACACACACACACCCACACTAAAACACACTCACATACATTTCCCTTCTTCTCCCTGTATTGTCCTGTTGCAGGTCGTACTTTTACAGAGATTCTGACCTTTACACCACAGAAAGGTGTTTATGAGTCTAAGGAAACATCCCTTTGAGTATGGGCAATTCCCAGTCAGCGAGTCTTCACCTGAAATCAAAAGTGCCTTGACTCTCTCTATTGTATTATATGTTGTGTGAAGCCCCATGTGTGCTGCCCAGGTTACTGTATTTGTGGGTCTGTCTGTGTGATGTAAAATATGTCCTACAAACATTATATGTGTTGATGTCACTAAGTTGTCACTCTAATGCAATTTGTCACCATACATGTGGTGGATAAAATTGTCTGGAATAAAACGGAGTCGTGGGAATGTAAACAGGGAAACCAGGGGTTTAAATGGATGGTTGAGCACAGAATCGGAATAATACAGAATCCTGACAATTATGCATTGCTGTTTCATGGTACTTACTGACCCATTTTAATATGTAGAATCCAAAAACATTTCTTTCCACCAGCACATTATTTGATCCACAAAATCTCCGTTATTACATTTGGTTATTAAGGTCTTTTGTCTTTTGTACATTTGACTTAAACTGAAAAAAGAAACCCCATGGCTTTCTACTGTTAATGTTTTTTTTAAAACTGTCTTTCTATACTCATATAAGTACATTATCTTTCTTTAAGAACTCCTATTTTTTTTTAATACAATGTACAACACAAAAACATACACATTCATGCAGTAGAGCAAATCTTATGTCTGACTACCATGCCAGTATGCAATAAATCAAAACTGTTTACAATTGGTTTCATTAATTGAACTTTTGTCCATATTCTTTTAATGCAATATCTTATTTTGGATTTGTATTTTCTAAACTGACTGGTGCATTAAATGACCCATTTTGGTGCTTTAAACTTCCTGTTTATTTGTGTGCAGTGTTGTCAGTTTTGTGAAATTGTGTTCAAGCAATTGTTAATTCAAAATTCGATTGTTGGGAAATACATGCTAAACAGGTTGTGTAGATTGTTTGAGTTTTTGATTACTGAGATGCCTGAAGACACACAAGTGTTTAGTATTGAAAATTAGTGCATTTAATAATATGGATCATGGAAAACATCTTAAGTGAGTTTACTGTTCTGCGTCTCTGAAATAGTCATATATGTTGCTTAGACATCCACTAGAGGGCAGCACCTACTCATTCCTAGCAGCTGTAAACTTACAAGATTCTGACGTGTCCCTCAGCTTGCATTGTCAAATGCATTAAAGCCGTCTATTGACTGATCTTAACAACATAAATAATATGGAGACGTATTTCCTCCATGTTCAGCTGTCAACATTTACATTTACATATGGACACATTGATGTATAAACACCATAAATCTATAACTAACCATTATTCTGATTGAGTTTGGTCCTACTAAATAAGTGTCGGTCTGAGGCTATTTTACGACCGTTCTGCTCAACTCTGGGGTCGTAACTCCTGTCAGAGCGAAGGTTCCTGTGAACCGTCAAAGATACCATATCAGTCAGACCCTGCAAAAAAAAAAAAAAAAAAAAAAAAATATATATATATATATATATATATATATATATATATATATATATATATTTCTAGTTAGATGAAGGCCCATTTTTAAAGCAATCTTTGTACGTGGGCTGTTTTTCCAGCATCTCCTGTCAGAGAGAATGCTTCCTTTTCGACCACACTCACAGCAGAGATGGATTCCCCCCCCCCCCCCCCCCCTCGCTTGGTTCACGTGGATGTCAAAGAGCACTTCTAAGGCAGGAAAACACATGAAGCAAAAATACATTTTTTTGTTTAACCCCTCTCCCCGCCTCACACCAAGATATTATGACAGAGCGGGCGTAGGAATGGCTTTAGGGCTGAACTTCTCGTCTTGCATCCGTAGTGATCCTCCGGTTTATTTGAAGAGCCTGTCGGATTTCAGGAGCCACATACTTTTCAGTGTGTGGAAGAGCTTAGGTTAGATCTTTAAGTCGTTTGTTTGACGGTGCATATTTGGAATGAGATGCTCCACCACTGAGTGAGGTCAATAAGGATTTCATGAAAGGGACAGGTCTTAAGTCTCTCAAATTGCTTTAACCAGCGGATCTGCTCACCCCTTCTATAATCAAGCAAAATAACAACATCAGTCATGGAACAGCTGCTAAGAACATAAACCAATAGCCATGTGTTGGCAGTGGAAAATGTATCTAGGCTGAACGCCAGCTGTCAACAGTCTTGATCCATACTTTCATTAAAGTTCATTTCAATGTATTTCAGCAACTTCACTCATATCATTTGCACTAGAAAATGGATGCTCCTCATAAAATGATATTTATAGCCCACTATGCCAAAATAAATGTATTTGTATCATATTGTTAACTTGAATGTCTTTGTGAAGAATACTGTGACATTTTCACCAGCAGAATGAAATTCTTAGCTGTTGAGATTTCACTAATCTCATGAAACGGAACAAAGCTCAAGTCTAAACACCCTATTGTGCCAACACAGACCACATTTCAATTAAATGTTAAATACTCAGTCATAATGTTTGTAAATAAAGATTATTGTTCCGTGCAGGCCACCCAAAAACTAATCTGGTATGTACAGAATTCAGAAGCAACCAAATGTTGTTTCTGTAGCATCTGTGTCACACCGTTTGACAACCGCAAGTTTTTTCCCACGGCTGGAATGCTTTCTGTGGTGATGATGATGATGATGATGATGATGATGGTGTTGAAGGTGCCAAAAGAAAACTTTGACAGAGAACCTTGTGTACCAATCCCTTTTTCAGCTCCTTTTCTACAAAATGTTGTTTTTACGTGATCTTACTGTGTGTGAAGGTATCTGTGTGTGTGTGTGTGTAAGTGTGTCTGTGTGAGTCTGTGTGTGAGTCTGTGTGTGTGTGTGTGTGTGTGTATGTGTGTGTGTGTGTGTGTGTGTGTGTGTGTGTGTGTCTGTGTGTGTGTGTGTGTGTGTGTGTGTGTGTCCTGTTTGTTCTGAGTGGCACCACAGACTGTTCAGTAATTTGAAAAAGCTGAGCAGGCGTTATTTTACGTATGAACTGAAACTATGCAACACTCCAGATGTTGGAGTTTATCATGGATTTAGATATTTGGAGAACAGTCTGTTCTGCGGATAGCATGTGACAGGCCATTTTTTTTCCCCTCTTTCAGGGGTAAACTGTACATACCGTGTTGCGCAAGAGAAACGAGAGGGAACTAAATAAATCTTGCATTGTTTTTCCATATGTTTTGTTTTCCTTTTCTTTGGAGATACAATTATTTACATTTTCTTGTGTTTACAATATCTCTGTTACATAAGTATCTCAAAACAGTGCTTACATTATCAAACTTTGGATGACAGCCCTAACTATGCTCATGTGTTTACTCTATATTCTCTCTCTTTCTCTTGCTCTCTCTCTCTCTCCCCCCTCTCTCTCTCTTACTCTCTCTCCTTTTTCTCACTATTCCTTCCAAGTGCACAGGGAGAAGCACGTGCCTGTATTCTGTTTAGAGGATCTGAAGGAGTCCCCAGACTTAGCAGGCAATTCCAGAGGAAATTCCACAGGCTCACATGTTCCTGGTAAACACCACAGCATGGATCTGGGATCCCTCCAGCCTTTGGAGCATCACTGCAGGATGGAGGGGGAGGATGAGGGCTCCAAAACCGCAGAGGGTTCTTTTCACGTCTGAGAGGCAGGCAACGGTTTAAGAAGCTATTCTAAGTATTGTGGTGTTTGGAAAAGTACACGTGTTTAAGAAAATGGGTACATGAACTTTAAAATATGCTTCAGCAATTGACGCACACACACACACACACACACACACACACACACACAATACATATCACAATGTCAGAAATAAAAACAATGTTTTAATATGGCACTACCAAACACTAATGCTATTTATGGCTGCCTAACACTAACTGCTATATAATGAGAGGGACTACAGTACACTATTTGTAAATCTTACCACTGAATGCATGAACAGGCTCTTAGAGAGCATCCAGTGGATGAGCCTGGATGGACTGTGTTTATGGTGGAGGGTGGTTTGAGGTCCTCCTGGTTCAGGGAAGTCAGGTCCAGTTAGCCCAGGGGAATAGTCACCTCTCTGAGGTCTGTATTTGATTGAAGGGGGCACGGTTCCCACCTTGGCCTGAAAGTGAAAGTGTCAGAGTTTAGAGACTTGCAGCTGCCTAAACACGATGAAGGTCAGAGGTTGCCCTAAACTTCTTTATCATTTTAGTTAAATATCCTAACTGTGTTTTCATGAACAGAATGTACTGGACTCAAGTCAAGTCAAAAGAGCAAAACAACTTCTTTCTCCTTTAACTGAAACAGTCTATGTCCTCACTTGGTATTCTGCCTGAAATCCCCACTGGAGTGTATGCTCATAAAGCTGGTATGATTAGCTTATAATACAAATAATATAATTATATATAATATATGTAATACACACACACACACACACACATATATATATGTGTGTGCGTGTGTGTGTGTGTATTACATATATTATATATAATTATATCATTTGTGTATATAGTAGTTATTTACTGTTTATTCTTTTGTTTTCTTGTTGAATAAACCTGTGTAATTATTAAATATTTCATGACATATTTATATTTAAGCAAAGCACGACTTACAATCACTTCAAATATGTTTATTTTGTATGTGTTTCTTCCTCTAAGGAGGAAAGACAGGATAATGCCAGAGGGTCATTTGTAGTTCATTAATTTATTAACTTTTATTTTATTGCTTCAATTTGTAAGAAAGAAAAAATGTTATATATATATATATATGTATATATATATAGTCAGCTGTTCCATTCCTAATCTCAACGGTCTTCAGTAAAAAGGCTACAGCTAGTCCAAAATATACATTATAGGTGAAACTTTAAAAACATTTTGGGCCTACTGTTACACCATATCTACAATCTAAATCATCTGTGCTTCGCAGGAAAGCAAAAGACACGCCACCAAATTGCATACAATGGGATTGTGTTTCAAACGCTGAGTACCTCACTAAAGACTGTGACGGAAAGCAGTAGTTCAAAGTCTGTTTATTTGATATGAGAACCTTTTTCCTTGTGTTTTCTCCTTTGCCGTTACGTAACTTTGACCAGGGCAACTTATGTAACACGCTTCTCAGAATTTGAGAAAACAGAGTAAATCAGAGTTTTTAATGGCTCTGTATTGCTACAGTTCTGACACCCCGAAGGCCGCTATCTTCATCACCATGTGATGCCGGACCAAATGAGAGACACCATGGTGGAGGGCTGAGGGCAGAAGGCTACAGAGCAGGAATGCAGAGCAGGTGAGGGGTCATCGTTAATCACGCTGACTATTCCTCTTATGAGAGCCAAGGGGTCTCCATCCTGCGGCCAGGTCAAGGCTTAGAGCGCCCCCCCCCCCCCCCAACCCGTGTTCCATAATCATTTAATTTGCAGTGTACTGTGAATATGTACCGCCTGTTTACACTGACCTTCATCTTCCCTTAAGGTGTTCAGCTGACGTTTATGAATACTTTAAGTTCTGAAAGTGGAATGAAAACATATGGTGCTAAATGAGTTACAAACGTGCTCGTCTAATTGATCCAAACCAGTGCCACTGATCTAATCTTAAAGGAGAGAACATAGTGGTTTATTTGCTCTGTTTCTCTTGGGGCTCCTATTATAAGGTCGTTCTAGCTGCTCACAGCAATTTATGCTTGTCCAGATGTGGGCTACCTTTTGGGCGAAAATTTACTGGTGGACCTCTGGACATCTGGAATACTACTTTCTCTCAGCCAGACATTCTGATTCTGTGATCCTCTTTTTTTTTTTATCAAAGAACTTATCTTTAAAAATTGATGTAAGCTGTGGTCCACCTGTGCGCTGTTCTGCTACATTAAATTTGATAGGACTACTGAACGTTTTGTCCTTAAGATGTTTGAAAAAATGAGAGTAAGCTGTTGGACCTCGTAGGGAGTGGACCTGTTTATGTTTTCATAACAGAGCACTCTTGTTATTTTACTAAAAACGTTAGCCAGTGGAAAAATAAGAACATAAACTAGAACAGGGAACAAGAGGAAGATGAGCCATCTCACACTGTAATCTAATACATCGTTGCTATATGGTGGCTTCTGTCACATTCTACATGTGTCTTGGATATTCAACGCATGCTTCAACAAACTTCCCAATCTAAGAGTAAACTCTAACCTCAGCCCTAATATGTCTCTCACCTCATTTCTGACCTTAACCCTCTTCCAAAATTTCTCTGCACAGAAGACAGACCTGGCCTTAAAACAACATTAGTCCCTATAAAATTGAAATATGCGTGGTCTTTTGGAACGTGATCCATTGGTGGAAACAGTTTTAGAGTCTCTGCACTCTTGCAGGCTACTGCTCCTTTGTGTAGCTGTGCATTTCATACGACTATGACTGTATGTGGTAGTATGATTAAATGAGAAATCTGAAGGGCTTCTCCAGAGTTCTCCCTTCATCCAAGTCAGCTCACCAGCAAGAGTCACAAAGCATGCAGTAACCACAAAGCATGCAGGAACCACAAAGCATGCAGGAACCACAAAGCATGCAGGAACCACAAAGCATGCAGGAACTTTCATTGTCATTGGACTCTGGTTTGGATTGTAGTTTTTTAAAATCAGCATATTTGTTGTTACCTCTCACAGCACATAGGTTCTTGTTAATCTTGTTAATAATGGTCATTTGATTGGCCAATGGTTTAGTAAAAGGTACGCTTTGTAGGTATACTCCTGGATACTGGGTAGACTGTGTTTGTTAGATTAGCTAAATAACTGCACAGAGCACAGAAGCATATTGAGACTTTACTCCAATGTTTTCTCCATATTTTCACCAATGTGTCAAAACCCTGCTGACACCTCTAGAGATTTGGGAAACAAACAAGCAAACATAAAACTTTACATTTGTAAAGTATTAACAATATGTATCTTTAGTCTTTGAAAACTGGTACTGTATATTATTAAGCAAACCTAAACACTGATTATACACATTCTTACACTTTATTCTTGTTTAATAATTCTCACACTTTAAAAAAGGGGGCCAGTGATTTGATGCACTTTTAAATCATAGTTTATTATTCTAAAATAATATTTCTTTGATTTCAAATGTATAAATAAAAAAACGTATGTTAAGACTAGTCGCTGTTGCAAAAATAGTACATATTAAAGTCTCATATCAGACAAAAAAACATATATATGATCCCCCCTTTTTTTTTTTAATTTGAGCATCATCAGCAACTCTGCGATCACATGAACCGGCATAACACGACTACTGAGCAAATACAATTGATATAAATCTTACTATTTTGTGCTATTTTGAGATATCAGTGTATTTCTTTACTTTGGGCTAACTTATGGGGATTTTTGGACTCCTGCAAACTCAAGACGTACAATACATGTGATGCCAGCTGTGCTATTAACCTCATCCCTACCACAGACAAAGGCACTTTCAGTGAGAATACCTAAATGAACAGAAGACTGTCGGTCAATTGTCCATGTTCCATTCAGGCCAAGTTGCCATATGTCTACCCTACCCTTAAGCCCCTCCCCCTTGTTCCTAAGACGACCACTAGTCGACCGCCTCCAAGCCTCAAATTTCAGATCGCCTGCTGCATCATGACAATTGAATTCCATTTCATTCTGACCGTGCAAGTATATACTCAGTAGCTAGTGAGGAACTGCTGTTTTTTTTTCTTTGCCCTTACCCTTGATGCGTATTTCTTTCTGCAAATGACGACTGATTTTAAAGAATAATCTGCAACGGTAGGCTATCTTTTCTTGGAGTGTAGTCAGGGGAGAGGGAGGGTGCAGACCCACATCTTTTGACCCTAGCTATCATCCTGTGGCAAATGTGCGGTAGCCACCCGTGAAGAAGCCTCAATTGTTGTTTCTGTTTTTTTGTGTCTACATCTTTGCAAGAACGGATACTGAACCAGCGAACCAGACCTCCAAATGGGCTATGATGGACCAATTATCTCTCTTTTCGTGACGCTGAAACTGTAATAGTTGGAGTGGCCATTTGTAAAAAATTTTATTTTTATTTATTTTTTTTTTAAACTTCATTCATTCAGCGTTTGGAGAGCAAGGACTTTATAACATGGAGAGTGTTGAGAGAGAGTGCGGGGCACTGGGTGGATTGTTTCAGGCTATCGTCAATGATATGAAGGTAATAGAGGTTTATCCTATGTGTTGCATGGAGATCGCTCTGTTTTATTGCCTTTGTTTTCATGAAAGACCCGAATTCAAGACCATTAACCGCATGATTAATAATAACGGGTCTCAGCATGGGGGAATCGCTTTGTTTTGTATGAGAAACCATAACATCTGTCTCCAGTTTTAATCATTTGAACGTAAAAGCGCAATATCAATACACAGTATTTGTTTTAATCACAACCCACATTGATACATCACGAGGCATAGATAAGTGATGAAAGAGGGTGGCATAACATGTACTGATAACAATCTGTTTGTCTTAATTAGTCCGGTGATGCCCGTGTCGATGAAAATCGGTAGAAAATATTATAAAGGTTAATCAGTTTCAAAACCTCCTCGTTAAGGGTTAAGGTCGTCTACCAAAGAATCATTAAATATCATTTGGAGAGTCGTGTCGTCAACTGCTTCAATGATGGTAGACGCAAACTACTGCGTGTGGCATGAACCTCTGTTGTGGATTTCAATTTTCTCTTAGAGCGAGAGCCACGCTCTTTTACCGACAATATCATCCCTGACGCGTCTCCTGTGTCTACATTATTTATATAATCAATATTGAGCTCATAATTTATGGACAAATGTCTTGTCGATCTACATGTTGTACCCGAATACACTGTATCTGACACAGTTATATGTGTTGTATATGAACAACATTAATTGGAATTAAACTGATCATTTTGCCCCATATCATAAGAAATATATACACCATGTAGGCCCACGTATAAGAGAACTGCATGACTGAAACAGTGAATCATTTGTACAGTCGTGCGTTGTCACTTTGTACTCAGCTTACACACAGTAACTATCCACAGATACAGACTATAGACCACATGTCACAAAAATATAACAACTTGTGCTTATATGGTCATTACAGTGTGCCAGAGTTGTAATGGTCTAAATCCAGGTATAATTTTAGTTCTTATGAGAAAGTGGGACACACGTCCGTACAATAAAAGCTATCATGGGATTAGACAAACTTTGAAGGTCATGTTGTAATGATAGGCTCATATCATAGGGTAGAGAAGGCTCATTGCTCTTTTCATACCCATGGCTCAATGTTTATGTGTTAAGCATTTAGCCTACTATTGCAGAGCCCATAGTTGAAAGACTGATTCTAGCATAACAATCATAGAGTCACTTGTTTAATCTCATGATATTTAAGCATTAAATGGATTTTGTCTCGACAGTTCCTCAGTCAACATTTTTGGCTGCTTTCCAACTGAGTGTCTGTGATGCCCCTGGAAGAAGTTTGATATCCACATAATGTCCAAATAGATTTTAGCATACATTATCAAATCCACTCACAGAATGATGTGCACAAGGTCATCGCCTGTGTTGACGAGCAGCAGCCAAAGAACACTAAACCAAGGAATGTGATACAGATTATCCAGCACAAGGAATATAGAGACAAATAAACATCTCAGCAAAGTGCTCAAAAAACATGAAGTACAACAATATTTTATTGTTAAATTCCCCTGGCTCAGTTTTTCCCTTCAAACCATTCTATCGATTACAATACTCACTTTGAAGATTGTTTATGGAGCTGTTTTTAGGCTCAGTCATTCCCTCTCCCAGACAACGTTTTTGTTGGTTGTTTACTATGTTATAGGAATGTGATACAGATTCTGAGAGGTGTATCACATACCTCTCAGAGTCTGACCAGTTCATTTCGTGGGTCACAACATACTGTCTTTTGCAGACTGCTGTCCTCTTTGTTTTTTGAAGTAGAATGTCAATTCTGAGAGTTACTGGGTTTGAGGAACGGTTTGTCAGGTTCCCATGATTCTTATGCCCCGTGGGGAGCATTGTCATTGGTGGTCTCAGGAAGCTGGCACGTGAGTGCCCTTTTTCTGGCCTGATTCCAGGGCAGACGTATGTGGCATATAGAGCAGGGTTTTCACTGTTGGCCCGGTTCCAGTCGTGGAACTTCTCTGCTTGTTTGACATGCAATATGTAAATAAACTAGTATGGCCCAAAGTCAGGGAATCTGTTCATGTCAAAGATATTATTTGTGGTATGGGAATGCCCCAGTTAATTCATCCAAACTTCCCTCTTCCCAGACTATAACAGTGATGACCAGGGAATGATAAAAAAAAATGTCACATTCTTCAGGACGGTCACTGTACAGTGTATCCTTAAATTTATATGTTACTGTTCATTAAAAAGACCCAGGTAGAGTCACAAGTTTCCTAATCATATACGCAGAGATGTTTAGCATGAGGTTGAGAACAAGATCTTTACTGAATTGTAGGCAAATGTTTGGAATATTCTAGAAGAGTACTGAACAGTGTGAGCATATGGTGAAACAGACTTGATGAATAGACTTGTAAATGAAATTGATCTTAAAGTGAGGCTTCACGCAGAGGCTTGTTCATTCATCCGCAAATCCCCAGGCATGGTCGTGAAGTGACATAATTATTTTATCAATTTCTGTACAAATCTTAAAGAAGTCAACAGCGTGTGAGTAACCAGTTGTAGCTTACTGAGGTGGAAACTTGTCAACAAGATTTCATTTTTCTTTCGATGTCTAAAAGTCCCAGTCTAGACGGATTCTAAATTCATTGCGGGTCATGACCTTAGTGAAAATAATGGCTATGAACAAGGACTGCTGTATTGATTGATGCTTGGAATACTTGCCCAGAGGAAATTCTGATTCAGCAGAAATATTTTCTGTGTAGTGGAAAAGGCAGAGGGGGAGTTATCACCCAGCACATCCTGTTTAAGTGTTTTGGAACAGTGTGGGTTTGTCTATGTGTGTGTTTCTGTATGTGTGTGTGTGTGTTTGTGTACGTGTGTGTCTGTGTGTGTGTGTGTGTTTGTGTGTTTGTGTGTGTGGGTGTATGTGTTTGTGTGTGTGTGTGTGTGTGTGTGTGTGTGTGTGTGAGGCCATCCAGGCCAGCACTCATTATGTGAGTGAAAAGGCCACTCTGATTGCTGCTGAGTGAGTAATCTAGTTATGGATCTAGTTATAGACTTGAGACGTCTTAACTGATCCACCATTTAAACCCCCTCCCATGCATATCTGTCATTCACTCAGAACACTGACTATAAACAGATCATCATAAAGCTGGAAATTAAAGATTTTTTTGAGTATAAAAAAAGAAGCATATGTAGTACTCAGTGCTGTGGTTGTCTGTGTACTTGAAGCTTGGAGGATTCTTGCGGATTTGAGAAGCTATGGGCTTTTCTTAACCTCTGCTAACCCTCTTTCCTCAGCTGTCTCTGACCCAGTCTCCCCCCTGTTCTTCAAATCCACATGGCAGGAAAGCTAATTAGCCACCTGTAGCCTTTGGAGAGGCCACAGTGTTAGCTGTCAAAGAAACTTGGGATTGGCTGTGCCAGGTTGTTACATTTAAAATTTTAAAAAAAGAAAAGATTTCGCTGTAAGAAACGAGTTAAAAAAAAAAAATAAGAAGACGCTAAATGTTAGCCTCACTATATGAAACGAGAATTTACGTGCCGACGATGTTAAAGCATTGATGTTTTGGTTTAGGTTCAGCTGTTTGGCTATGACACATATGTCATGAGATTATCGTTATCGTGTACACGGCCGTGACTGCCGTTCTGGGGTCCTCGCGACGTCCTTATCCTTATGCAGACGTCTCGAGTTACTTAGCGAGAGCCTTTGACATGGCCTACAGAAGACACTTAAAGATGTGTACAGCGTATTGAAAGCATATAGACACTCGCAGGACGTTTCCCACTATCTTTCTCACAGGCCAAGCCTTGGTCACTGCCCTCGTGTGTTTCATACAGAGCCTCTCTCACTATCTCACTTCCCTAGAGGCGTTCTGGACTTTCTGAGTTGAAGGAGCAGCTGTGTATCATTTTAAAGTTCCTGTAGGAATGTGAAAGCAGAGTGAAAGAACTGAATTGGACACCTTACAAGCTGAAAGTGGAGACAATAATACCCACTGTTAGATTACGTTTATTTAGACCTCGCTTTGTTCTCTGGACTTTAAGGAGCTGTAAGCTGTTTACCGTGTCGGGCTTTCTCTGTGTGGTAACTTAGGAAAGATGCATGTTGTGTTGTTGTAGACTGAAATGGACATCTGTTCTTCATCTGAAGTGTTCTCTGTGTTCTGCTGGTGGTATGTGATGTGTGTATGTGTGTGTGTGTGTAAGCACACACATATGCATGTGTGTTTGATTGAACCATGGGAATGAATGTGTGTTTGAGTTTAAATGTGTATTTTGTTTGAGTGTGTGTGTGTGTGTGTGTGTGTAGTATGTGTTTGTGACACCCCCTTTAATGTGACTCTCTCTTCTCTTTCCCTCACAGTGCTCATATCCAGTGTGGGAAGACTTTAGTGCCAAGGCCACAAAACTCCACTCCCAGCTGAGGTGCTACAATTTAACCACTCACTACATTTTTTCCCTTAGCCTGTCATTTCTCATTCAGCAGAAAGCAATGCCATGTTTCCTCTCTCTCCTCAGGACCACAGTACTGGCGGCCGCAGCCTTCCTGGATGCCTTTCAGAAGGTGGCAGACATGGCGACGAACACAAGAGGTAGAAAAACATGGGAAATTTAGCAAAAAAACCCCAAAACATTTAAAACTCCGTAGCTAGCTGAAAAAAAACTATTTGTTTTAGACATTCAAATATGCAAATGAACCCATAGATGATTACATTGCACTGATTTGGGTACTTTTTCAGCTGTCGAGCGTCCCTGACCATGGGTTGTTTTCAAATATATATTAGTTTTGCTTGAAATGTAAAATGTCCTTGAATTCTGCACAGAGATTCTTTTGAACCTTTTTTCCATAGTATCTCTAATGCGTCAGACTCCGTATCCTCCAGAAATATATTTCTATCAGTTGTACAGTGTTTTAGAGGAGCCTGATTAGGTAGCATATTTAATATGACTGTTTCCCAGACATGTAGCCCAGATATGGGCAAACACAACATACTCTCATTCATCCACTGTCAACTCATGGGTCCGACACCACTGTAGCAGTGATTACCTAGATTCACGCTCCGAAGCTCAGCTGTTTCACACTTAACTGACTGTGACCAGACCACTCCAAGGGAACTCAGCAGGTATATTCCCCTAAATGGCCACGTCTCTGAAGCAGCTTGAGTCTCCCGCTTTTTGCCTCGAGAAGCGCTCAAATGTGGCTTGGCTGCTCTGTAGCAACGAGTAAAGATAAGAGAACGGCTTTTGTGATTCGTCTGTGGTTTTGCTTTGTGATACTGCACTACTTTATGTGTTAATTAGCGTTAGCTGGTCTTGCCTGTGCCTGAGAAAGCCAGTGTCGGCATCACTTGTCTGGCCCGAGATGACAGTCTTTCACGTGAAACGTACTTAAGATGGCCAGTCGCCGGTTAGACCTTCCAAGCTGGAGAGAGAGAGAGAGAGAGAGAGAGAGGGTAAAAAAAATCTCTGAGTTACATTGGCTGTCTGCATATGTTATATATTGAGTCTATGTATGTGCATATGTAACACCATGTACCAGACAGAGATGTCGGTTGCTAGGGGTTACCAAAGCCTCCAAGGATACATTTTGCACCTGAATGGAACGCCTGTGACACAGACAGGTATCCCCTGGAAACGAGACTTAAATGCTTGAACTCCCACATCATCTGTTCAAAGAGAGCGGATTTGCACAATGCTCACGCTGTCCACGCGTTATAAAAAATATAAACTTTAATTTTAGAGTTTTTCAGCTGATTCTGTAAAGCAGTGAAACACATGAAGCCCTTTGAAAAGAGTGACGCATCCGTTTCTCAGTAGCTTGTCTTTGCGTTGGATCGAAAAAGATGAAATAGTTCTGGGATGCTACGTTTGGTGGTGTGACCCAGTTTTGCTACAAATCCACTGAGGCAAATATGCCCCCCCCCCCTCTTTCCCTCTGTCTTTCTCTCTCCCCTCCTCTCTCTCTCTCTCGCTCTCTCTCTCTCTCTCTCTCTCTCTCTCAGACTTTCTCTCTCACACACACTCATGACTTTATAAGGGCAATGTATCATCCAGAAAACATACCCATTAGAAACATTACATACATTTTATTTCTCTCTGTGGTAAAAATACTGCTGCTAGGTCTTAAACCAGAATTCACTCTATTATAACTCCCTCCCCAAAACATTCTGCTCCGAATTGTTACCAGATGTCAATGAACCAGATTAATTCCGTTTGTCCTCAGAGAGCCCTTTAACTCATAGTGGATTCTGAAACCATTGCACCATTTCTGTAAATTAAACAGGGAGATTGTCAATACTTTAAGCAGACGCCTGTCGATTTTGCTTTTTTTTTTGTAGTTGTTTTTTTTTTTAAGCTCTGAATAGGTGCACATTATGGTAAAAATGTTAACAAGACATTGT